>NC_090247.1:74973626-74993626 GCF_037325665.1 Littorina saxatilis
CCCAGTGTGATGAAACGCTGCACACACTCATCTTTATCTACATCTAAGATTAACCTTCACTGGATCACACTTTGGACTACACAGTCCGGATGATGCGAGTCGTGTACGACCAATACTTTCTAAAGAAGGATTCAACGTAAACAGTATGGGTTCTGAACGACCCACGCCATCCGAATATAAACACCATAAGATACCTTCTTTAATTCCATATGGGTCGTCCATGACCCACAACATCCGGACTGTGTAGTTCAAATGACGTCATTGTTTATTTGTTTGTTTACACAGATAATCCTTTAAAAATTGGTCCATAGGAAGGTTCTATGGTGAGGGCCCCAAAGGGGGTGTATCATCACGATCACGGGAAGGGAAATTTTAGCTTTCACGATCACAGTTACCTTGATTTTTGTTTTCACGATCACAAACACCTTGATGAATAGAGGATCATAGAGTGATACAGCTGTGAAAAATGTACGTTGAAAATAAAATGCTTTGCAATAATGCCCATCACGATCACGAAAACAAATGACGATCACGATCACGAGACTTGATTTTTTTGTCATCACGGATCACGGGCAAAGTCCCATCACGATCACAGAAATGGAAATTTCGGCAATCACGGTCACAGAAAGGTCAAAAAACGCCAATCACGATCACGATTTTAAACCCTTTGGGGCCCTCTATGGTGTTAAAGGATTACATGAATCAAAAACTCCCCATAGTGTTAGAGATACAGACACTTTAGTGATGCTGTGGGTCGTCCACGACCCAGGAACCACAGTGAAGGTAAAAACAACAGTCATATCAATGATGATTACTATTTTTGTAATTTTTTTACAACCCCATGTTTTCATGACAGATGACACAAACTTTGTCTTGTGGAGTTGTTTAAAAAAAGATAAATTTTAAATAAAATCTGTTAGTAATAAATGTATGTGTACGCAGTAGCCTAGTGGATAAGACATTGGCCTCCTAATCGGAACGTCGTGAGTTTGAATCTCGGCCACGGCCGCCTGGTGGGTTAAGGGTGGAGATTTTTCCGACCTCACAGGTCAACTTATGTACAGCCTGAATGGCGGGGTAAAAACGGTCTTGGACGTAAAAATCCACTCGTGCAATAACACGCGTGAACGTGGGAGTTTCAGCCCATGAACACAAAAAAATAAGAAGAAATGTATCATTCTCATGTTACAACTGGGGTTGGAAAATACACACACACACACAGATTTGTATGCACACTGTCACATACACACACACATATATCTGTATGTGTACACACACACACACACACACACACACACACACACACACACACACACACACACACACACACATTCTCACAACTTCTAAATAAAGCACAGTTCAAACATCTTTATTGCTTCTGAGTGATATCTGTGCATCCTTGTTTTGGGCACAAGCAATATGTTTCTTCTGCATACATGTCTATGCAAACAATCCTAAAGTCCACTATGTCTTGTCCAAAAAAGATAAAAACAACAACAACAAAACAAACAAGTCACGTGACGCGAAATTAATACATAATTTAGTCAATCTGTCAAACTCATCGAATGAAATTGAACGCACCGCATTTTTTCACTTTATAGACAACACTTAACAGCGATGTCAATTACATACCCCAACTCTCAGTTTCATGAAGATCTGTCAAGTTCTTTTCTCTGAATCGCTCTACACATACACACAGAGACACACACCACCACCCTCATCTCGACCCCCCGTCTATTTTAACACATTTAGTCAAAACTTGACTAAATGTAAAAAAGAAACCACAGTTCTTTTAATTTGTAATTTACACGTCATTCTAATGAATTAGATTAATCTGAATGGTACAGTTCAAAGTTAAGAAATTAATTAAGACGTTTAAAGTCAAGTACAATGCATTTCTATCAATGAGGTTTCAAATCAGTACTTGTCCAAAAAAATGAATGCCCTATCTAACAACATTGTCAGGTCTTTGCATGGCAAAGACAGAATGGGCTGTATAAATTCAGACACCTAGTATCAACTTTTTTCAAGAAATTTTAGCAAGACTGAAATGGTAAAAGGAAAGATCTCCACAGCCTGGTGCACTTTACAACATTCATTTTATGACACATTTCAAGGTGTTGCATTATGTTATACATCATGTACTGCACCTACGTTCAGGTTCAGTGTGTGTGTGTGTGTGCGTGTGTGTGCGTGTGAGCGTACGTGTATGTGCGTGTTCAAGCCAACCTGACTCGGTGTCTGACCATCCAAAACTGCGTGTAATTGTCAGTGTCACTGTTTGTGTTCAAAATCGCTTTTTACGCAAACTAATGTGTCCTCCACTCTGTTTTAGTTTTGGTTCTTTGCCTTCCACTGCTCAAGTTCCTTATTTCGCAAAGCCCAAGTTGAATTAAAAAAAAATTATGGCAGAAGTCGATTGTACTCAGCAATGAGCTGCGATTTCTTCACAGCCTCCCAAGTACGCGCTGCAAAATGAAACCAGTTTCTTTCCGACAACGGTGATGGCGTCATAGGCATCCTGGGAATGGAGTACACCTGGTTCCTCAGTGACCGCAGCAAGAAGCCAAAGCTGGGGAACCCTCGGTACTCTGGCAGCGAAGTCAGTATCGATTCAGGCTCGGCTTTGTAGTACTCCATGGTTGGAAGAAGAAAGAGATTGATGTCAGAGTCACACCCTTCCTCCTTCGCCTTCATCGCTGAGACAACGTTGTCCTTGTGCATGTTCACTGCACCTTGGCAGCGCAGCTTTGATGAGCGGAAAATGTTTTGCAGTGTCAGTTTCATGTCTGTGTAGGTTTCTGGTGCGAAGTCATCTTGGATTGCTTTGTTGAGAACGAACACTACTGTGGGATGAAACTCTGGACTGTCGTCCTGACTGTTACTCTGAGATCCCTCGTGGTTGCTGGAATGTGTTTGGGGCCGTAGCATCTCAGCTGTGAGCAGAGAGCGTAGAAACATCAAGTCTGTAAACCAGTCCTGGGTTACTAAGATCACGTGACAAACAGTCATCAAGAATGAAGCAATCTGGAGCGACTGCATTTCAATACAGTTCTCTGCTGATGTGTACTCCTGGGGATACTTCTTCTCTTGTCTGATAACGTAGTCTAGTAGGGAGGAGCTGTTTGCTGGCTGTGTGTCCAGAAAGATAATCCTCTCCGGTGAAACAAACATGTCGACGCCTAGCGTCTGAAACATCGCATCTTCTCGCGTTTCTTTGACCTGAGGCTGAAAGACATAGTTTCTGTAGGGATCTTGGGCTGTGTTTCCTGCCAGCATAGACACAATCGTCGACTTCCCTGATCCCTGCAGTCCTATAGCACCAACAACCAGATAATCAGTCTGATCCACAAGGTCGTCAATTCCCGCATCAACCCAGCGGAAATTCTCATCAATGATTTTTATGCTTTGCTTCATCTCGGGTGGAGCAGCCAAGCGATTTTTCCCCGGTTCAACTCCTTGCTGAGAGGTGGAAGTATGGCGCTGCTGCTGTGTTGGGTAGGGCGCGTGAGGAGCCGGGTGGGGATGGGAAGAGTGGGGGATAGCATCACCTGGAGCTGGCCCGGGGGTGGGACCTGGAGACACGGACGAGTTGCGGTTATCATCTCGAGATCTCAGGACGACGATGGGTTTGTCACCTCCTGCTCGTTGATGCTGGCCTTCCGACTGTGAAGCTGCACCTGCTACATCTCCTGAAAGTGATTGCGTCGTACCAGAGTCATGATCTGCTGGATGTGGATGAATGGCAGCAGGTCGGGCTCCGAGAATAATCGGCGCCGGTGGCTTTGGTGTTGGTGTGGGAGACGGGTCGGTGTCTCGCGAACTCCGACTTCTCCTCTGCCACCTAGAACCTTCGGACATTTTGAGAAATCACACTAAAAAGGTCGCTTATTGCCGCTTATTCGTTCGGTTTCAGGTCTGTTTTCGTTCTTCAGTCTGGATGTTGGCCACCAAGAAACGAGAGTTATCTTTCCTGGCCTTTTTCTTAACTTCAACGCAAGAGAGTGATATGCTAATGAATTCTATATTTATATTGTTATAAATACACCATTTCTTCACGGCGGTTCGGTAGTGTAGTGGTTATCACGCTCGCCTCACACGCGAGAGGTCCTGGGTTCGACCCCCAGCCGAACCAACTTTTTTTTCGCGTACTATATTGTTTTATGCTCTTTTTTACTTTCTCAATATCATTTTCTCCGTATTGAAGCTTTAAACAAAAAGTAAATTCCATTACTGAGATATTAAAATTACCATTCCCAGTCTGTGGTATCCCCTGCTTTTACATTATTTTATTTATTTTTACAATACAAAACACCACAGTACAATACAATACGAAGCCGGGACCTGACTGCCAGTGCAATACAATACATAAAAAAATAAATAAAAAATGGTCTGAGCCGGCGTGTGGGTACAATGAACAAATGTTTTTTCTTGGATCATCACATGAAGAAAATCGCAACCTAGAACTCACATTGGCTAACTTTCAGCCATAAAAACTCAAAAACTGCCTTCAGAACACCGTGAATATCTTATCACTCCCAGTGCTTATCCACATATCGTATTTTCCGCCCTGAACATTCAGTAATTCCGCCATAATGATAATCATGCCCCCCCCCCCCCCCACCACCACCACACTACAATGATACACACACACTGGGCACACACACACACACACACACACACACACACACACGCACACACACACACAAAACCAAACAACTTTGCAAACTGTGGCACTCACTACTTATTTTAAATTACAATTAAGGTCCAACTAGAAATTAACGTAAGGCTTCACTGAGAAACGTACACGTCTTTTTTTGAGTTGTTGCTCAGTGAAAAGGCCTCACTTGCACAAGCAGCGAGATTTGTTGAATACAGGGTGACCCCCCCCCCCCCCCCCCCCAAATGCAACCCACGAAAATGCTCATAACTTCTACATCTAATGACCGCATTACTTCATATTTCGTGTTCATTAAATTTTGCGTATGCATGACAAGTCCACACAACGGCAAGTTTGTAGCCTTTCTGACTTTTGTGCTCTTTCGAAAAAATATTCGGAATTCGCCAAATGTTCCAATTTTTGACTCACATGCGAAGCAAAAGTGAGTCTATGTACTCACCCGAGTCGTCCGTCCGTCCGTCCGTCCGTCCCGGCGTCCGTCCGTCCGTCCGTCCGTCCGGAAAAATTTAACGTTGGATTTTCTTGGACACTATTAAGTCTATCAACACCTGATGTGGCCTGATGGTGTATGGTTACAAGATCTCAAAAAACATGTGCGGCAACTTGACCTCACTTCAAGTTCAAGGTCACAGGGGCCGTAATTGTTGTCTTAAAAACGACCATTTTTCACATTTTCGCATTTTCTCTGAAGTTTTTGAGATTTAATACCTCACCTATATATGATATATAGGCCAAAGTAAGCCCCATCTTTTGATACCAGTTTGGTTTACCTTGCTTCAAGGTCAAGGTCACAGGAGCTCTTCAAAGTTGGATTGTATACATATGTTGAAGTGACCTTGACCCTGAACTATGGAAGATAACTGTTTCAAACTTAAAAATTATGTGGGGCACATGTTATGCTTTCATCATGAGACACATTTGGTCACATATGATCAAGGTCAAGGTCACTTTGACCCTTATGAAATGTGACCAAAATAAGGTTGTGAACCACTAAAAGTGACCATATCTCATGGCAGAAAGAGCCAATAAGCACCATTGTACTTCCTATGTCTTGAATTAACAGCTTTGTGTTGCATGACCTTGGATGACCTTGACCTTGGGTCAAGGTCACATGTATTTTGGTAGGAAAAATGTGTAAAACAGACATACATATAATAATGAGATAAGGAAGTAAATTGGTAAATTAGTTGAGTAAGCGTTGCCTTCTCGACGTCAACATGGCCGCGAGATTCTTTTTTTTTTATTTCTATTATTATTATAATCATTATTATTCATTTTGATTCTTGACTCTTTGGAACATTAGCACGCTATCTGTTTAAAGTTTAGTAGGCAAACTTACGGAAATAATGTAACGGCAGAGCAAACAGTCTAGCTCTGTGTATCAGAAGAACAGAGATTACGGCGGTTCTGTTGTTAGCTCAATTCCATGCCGTGGTTCGTTTGGTATCACATGCATTTCGAAAAAATCACATGTTTGTGTGTGTGTGTGTGTGTGTGTGTGTGTGTATGTGTGTCGTGTGTGTGTGTGTGTGTATGTGTGTGTGTGTGTGTGTGTGTGTCAGTGTGTGTACGTGTGCGTGTGTGTGTGTGCGCCGTGTGTCAGACGGTGTGTGTGTGTGTGCGATTCTTGGTGTTTCTATGCCGTGTGCGCGCACTTGCGTGTTTGCGTTAGTGCGTGTTTCTATGTGTGTTTACTTGCTTGTGTACGCGTTAAATTGGGTAAACAGTGTCCACAGCTGAAGTGTGATTGTGTGCCAGTGTGTGTGTTTGTGTGTGTGCGTGCATATGTGCGTGCGTGCGTGCTAGCATATGCGTGCGTGGGCGTGCGAGCGGCCAGCCCGGCGGCGTGTGTCACAGTGCGTGCGTGTGTGCGTGCATACGTATGACCGGCCAGTGTGCGTGCGTGCGTGCGTGCGTGCGTGCGTGCGTGCGCGCGCGTGTGTTTGTGTGTGTGTGTGTGCCGCACTGTCTAAGTTTGTACGTGCATGATGTTCAGTGTCCTTTTTGCCTGCGTGTGTGTCTAGTTTTACAGGATGTCTGTCTCACGGTTTCCAAAGTTTCAGAAGCATATTTAACCCTGGACAAACTGAACAAATCAAGGGGGGCAGCATACACTTTTATTTTCATCTTAAGCTGTATGTTTTAGGCATTTACCAGAAGATTCACACACCCAAACCCCGCACCGCCTTCTCTCTCTCTCTCTCTCTCTCTCTCTCTCTCTCTCTCTCTCTCTCTCTCTCTCTCTCTCTCTCTGTTCCCCTCTCGCTCTCTCTCTCTTTCTCGCACCCCCCTCCCCCCCTCCCAACAAAACTGATAAAAAATGTCGCACCAACTTCAACACCCAATTCAGCTGTGCTCTGATCATTTTTCACATTTGACTCGACGTTGAGATTACCAACGATAAGTCAATCAAATACATAACAAAGTATAGACGAAGAATAAACAATGGGAATAAATGTAAAACATTAATATAAACGTCAAAATCATGCTGATAATTTATTTGACGTAGTAAAATATCATGATCATTCAATCTCATGTTTCGGTGAAGATGAATTGATGAACCATTGATAGGGGATTTCCGTGATTGTTTGTGCCTGCTTTACCTGTATTATACGTGTGTACTGTGAACAGTTGTGTGTAGGCTACTATATCTGTGTAACAAGCGTCTTTGCATTCTTCACCTGGAGCAGGGCTATTGAGCGAGTGTTGCATTGAGTCTTTGACCCGGTGAGATGGCTGGTCGGTTGGTTGGTTAATTGGTTGGTTAGTTGGTGGGTATGTTGGTGGGTCGGTGGGTCAGCCGTTCGTTCAATGGATGGATTGGTTGCTTGGTTGGTTGCTTGGTTGGGTCACTGGTTGGGTCACTGGTTGGGTCACTGGTGGGTTGTTAGGTTAGTTGTGACTATGCTGGCATTGATTTCCAGCATGCAGAATACGTTTCTTGTGTGCTGGTGTGAGCGGGAATGAGTCGGCTTGTCTGCCTGTCCGTCAGCCTGTCTAGTCTGTGTGTCGGCCTGTCTAGTCTGTGTGTCAGCCTGTCTAGTCTGTGTGTCAGCCTGTCTAGTCTGTCCGTCAGCCTGTCTAGTCTGTGTGTCGGCCTGTCTAGTCTGTGTGTCAGCCTGTCTAGTCTGTGTGTCAGTCTGTCTAGTCTGTGTGTCAGCCTGTCTAGTCTGTCCGTCAGCCTGTCTAGTCTGTGTGTCAGCCTGTCTAGGCTGTGTGTCAGCCTGTCTAGTCAGTGTGTCAGCCTGTCTAGTCAGTATGTCAGCCTGTCTAGTCTGTCCGTCAGCCTGTCTAGTCTGTGTGTCAGCCTGTCTAGGCTGTGTGTCAGCCTGTCTAGTCAGTGTGTCAGCCTGTCTAGTCAGTGTGTCAGCCTGTCTAGTCTGTGTGTCAGCCTGTCTAGTCTGTGTGTCAGTCTGTCTAGTCTGTGTGTCAGTCTGTCTAGTATGTGTGTCAGCCTGTCAAGTCTGTGTGTCAGTCTGTCTAGTCTGTGTGTCAGCCTGTCTAGTCAGTGTGTCAGTCTGTCTAGTCAGTGTGTCAGCCTGTCTAGTCTGTGTGTCAGCCTGTCTAGTCTGTGTGTCAGCCTGTCTAGTCTGTGTGTCAGTCTGTCTAGTCTGTGTGTCAGCCTGTCTAGTCTGTGTGTCAGCCTGTCTAGTCAGTGTGTCAGCCTGTCTAGTCTGTGTGTCAGTCTGTCTAGTCTGTGTGTCAGTCTGTCTAGTCTGTGTGTCAGTCTGTCTAGTCTGTGTGTCAGCCTGTCTAGTCTGTGTGTCAGCCTGTCTAGTCTGTGTGTCAGCCTGTCTAGTCTGTGTGTCAGTCTGTCTAGTCTGTGTGTCAGCCTGTCTAGTCTGTGTGTCAGCCTGTCTAGTCTGTGTGTCAGTCTGTCTAGTCTGTGTGTCAGCCTGTCTAGTCTGTGTGTCAGCCTGTCTAGTCTGTGTGTCAGCCTGTCTAGTCTGTGTGTCAGCCTGTCTAGTCTATGTGTCAGCCTGTCTAGTCTGTGTGTCAGCCTGTCTAGTCTGTGTGTCAGCCTGTCTAGTCTGTGTGTCAGCCTGTCTAGTCTGTGTGTCAGCCTGTCTAGTCTGTGTGTCAGCCTGTCTAGTCTGTGTGTCAGCCTGTCTAGTCTGTGTGTCAGCCTGTCTAGTCTGTGTGTCAGCCTGTCTAGTCTGTGTGTCAGTTCTCTCTATCTGTCCCTGCGTCCATTTGCTTTGACAGAACACGTACGCTTCATCAAAGTTTTACATTATTATGCATTAACCATAATACTTACATACTTTATCACCGTATACAATTATTATGCATTAATCATAACAATTACATATCTACTCGTTCGCGTTCATCTTCATACTTACAATAGCATAATTGTGCATTCATCGTAATATTTACATACTCATCATATTATGTTCATGCAACATGCATTAAATCAACAAGCCTTTGAGAAAAGCCCTACAAAATTAAACCACAGGCACTCGACACGAGATGGGCGGGACCTGTGCAGTGTGGGTAGGTTGAGTGACGTGCTCTCAGGACCACTACTCAATCAATCAATCAATATGAGGCTTATATCGCGCGTATTCCGTGGGTACAGTTCTAAGCGCAGGGATTTATTTTATTTTTTCAATTTTTATTCAAGGCGCAGGGATTTATTTATGCCGTGTGAGATGGAATTTTCTTTACACAATACATCACGCATTCACATCGGCCAGCAGATCGCAGCCATTTCGGCGCATATCCTACTTTTCACGGCCTATTATTCCAAGTCACTACTGTACTATAACCCGGTTGGAGAGAAGACCTTCCGTCATAGCATATCACCCTACCCGCATAACATTCAACACACAAGCCCCGCCCACCTCGTGTCATATGCATGTGAATGAACCGGCATCAGTTAGAGACACGAACACAAGGAGCTGGGACAGTTGTTGGCTTTCAGACAATTGTACTGACACCAACTGTCCAGCTGAGGCTGACCACGCCATAGGGGGCTGATGGCGCGACATTTCAACAGTCCAACAACCTGCTGGGTTCCGCTGCCCTGTCCGATGACACCGCCGCCCTGTCCGACAGAAGACTTGCCCTGTCCGACACCAGAATTGCCCTGACCAGCAGAGTTGCCTAGAGGGATGAAGTTAAACCCGTCAGTGCCGCTGCTCTGAGAATGACCACTGGAGACCACAGGATTACCGCCACCTTGGAAGCTGGTTTGAGGCGGAATGACCCCGTTGCCCTGGGGAACAAAGGAGTTGCCTTGGGGAACGCCAAGGTTTGTTTGGGGAACGTCCACGTGAGGGAGGATGGCTGGTGGCCGCTGCTGCTGCTGACCGCTGGCCGGGTTGATCTCGATGTCCGAGCAACTGTAGAACTCCTCCTGGTCGCCGCAGCCCGGGCACGACTTGCCGTCCGCCCCTTGCCCGTAGCTGTTACCTGTGAAGAAAGATTGTGTGGACATTGAAGGGATACTGCTGATCCTATTCTAATTAATTTAATTAAGCTTCCAATACGCCTACTTTTGCAAAGTGAAAGCAGTCATTTTGCACGGTAGCATTAGTTGTAACGCAAAATCATATGGTATAACTTTGGAAGCCGTTTGGGCTTTTTGGGTGTTTTTTTCTCCAATATCATTCTTTTAAGATCAAATGGAGAAGACACTTAACAGGGAGGGAGGTTGTGCGAAGGAAGGAAAAAGGCAAAACCGATGGGAAGTGTGCGAAATGGGAAGCCGTGGTGGCGGGACCCGGGCGGTGGGTCTGGGGGGTATGCGGGGAACAGGGGTAGAATAGGACACAATTGCGACAAAGATTGACAAGGATACCGTTAGTGACTGAGAAGGACAGAAAGAAAGACAGCACAGAAGGAAGCCCGGAGAAAGTAGGTAGTAGGTTCTGAAACAGACATACAGACGACAGTCATGTGGCTTCCCATAAAGAAAGAAATGCAAATGACTCGAAAGAAAGAAAAGATGAAACGAGGAAGAATGGAAAGAGGCTGCGCTGCGCAGAGAGAGCCAATCAAAATTAGTCTTCACTGCGGGACAGTTTTACACAAGAACTTACAGTGTTTATGATTAAAAGAGGAAAACTGAAGCCACATCCCACAGCATGTTTTGAAACAAAGCATAGATAAACAAAAAATTCCTCCGAGGTAGGAAAAACACCCCCGTTGGTCAAAGGGAAATAACCATTCTCACTGCCACCAACTGAGAAGGTTATTTCCCTTTGACCATTAATATGTACCTCTATAAGTCCTTGTAGAATCTTAATCCACCAATAACTCCCTAACCGTGTGTTTGACTGATCCCAATTTTTGTATGGACCGTCTCAGGAATGTATAGAACCTGTTCACTAAGTTTGGTGACGATCGGTCCGTTCATTCTTGAGATCTATATGCGAACACAAACACACAAACAAACACATCGACCGAATCCTATACACACCCCTATACCGGGGGTGTAAAAAGAAAAACAACTGACCCGAAACAGCACTACTTCACAAATCAAATGATTACTCTCAAAGTGTGTACACGTATCTTATTTGTCTCGGTTTGTGTACCTGTATGGTAGCGCCACTGTAGCACGCATTGGGAGCACGTGACGTCAGCAGGGAGCCTCAGTTTGAAGTCTGTCTTGCCGAGAGTAGTTCCAATCAACAGCTTGCTTCCGCTTCCGTCCGCCACTTGCAGTACGTGACGATCGAGGCAGTCTTGAGTGGCTTCCCTATAAAATAAAATAAAAACTTAATTTTTTCCCCCGATAGGTACCATGCGTGGACTGGGTGGCCGAGTGGTAACGCACTTGCGCTCGGAAGCGAGAGGTTGCGAGTTCGACACCTTTCCTAACCTAGGTGGTGGGTTCAAGTGCTAGTCTTTCGGATGAGACGAAAAACAGAGGTCCCTTCGTGTACACTACATTGGGGTGTGCACGTTAAAGATCCCACGATTGACAAAAGGGTCTTTCCTGGCAAAATTGTATAGGCATAGATAAAAATGTCCACCAAATACCCGTTTGACTTGGAATAAAGGCCGTGAAAGGTGAATACAGACGGGCGCAGTGGCGTGGTGGTAAGACGTCGGCCTCCTAATCGGGAGATCGTGAGTTCGAATCCCGGTCGCTGCCGCCTGGTGGGTTCAGAGTGGAGATTTTTCCGATCTCCCAGGTCAACTTATGTGCAGACCTGCTAGTGACTTAACCCCCTTCGTGTGTACACGCAAGCACAAGACCAAGTGCGCACGGAAAAGATCCTGTAATCCATGTCAGAGTTCGGTGGGTTATAGAAACACGAAAATACCCAGCATACCTCCCCCGAAATCGGCGTATGGCTGCCTGAATGGCGGGGTAAAAACGGTCATACACGTACAACTCCACTTGTGCTTAAAACATGAGTGAACGTGGGAGTCTAAGCCCATGAACGAGGAAGAAGAAGAAGGTGAATGCTCGCCTAACAGGCTCGAGGTTTACTGGCCGATGTGAATGCGTTATATATTGTGTGTAAAAAATGTCTGTTTGTCTGTCTGTCTGTAAAAATAAATTCCATCTCAAACGGCAGAAATTAATATGTAAGCACCTAGGGCTATATTTAGATTAGGCGCATAAATGTTCATAATAATAATAATAATAATAATGCGTCTTGATCGTAAAGGCCTTCCTCAATTGAGCCCGAAGTTGATTTGCCTAATGGACTTCCTCAAGTCTTTTCACTTACAAAAAACACTCAGTGCCAACGCTTCGTGCAGCAAGCTTTGCCGCGGCGGAGGAGACTTCGTGCAGTCGACTTCGCCAAATTAATATAAGGTTTTTAGCACAATTCTCATCCTCAGTTCTTGCTCAGTCTCAATGACGCTCAACACACATAGACTAACACACACACACACACACACACACACACACACACACACACACACACACACACACACACACACACACACACACACACACATGCAGGCGATCACACACTCGGGGCCGGTCAGTAGGCTAATCCCGCCGTAAGGGCAGGGGAAAGGGGAGAGCATCGTAATGACTCCAACTCAGTGGTCTTAATTACACTTGCAAAGGACAGTTGGCGACAAAACAAACCAACCAAATAAACAAACAAAACTTTAAGGGGTCAAGCACCCTGAGAATTAAAATTATGATCATCTGGTTACTCCTGTCAAACTTTAGATCTCGTAAATCTAAAACCAAATCAAAAATCAAAACCAAAACTACTGCCTAGCTGGCGTAAACAAAACCAGCATAGTTCCGATGTTTGACTCGTATAGTTCCGTTGTTTGACTCGTATAGTTCCGTTGTTTGACTCGTATAGTTCCGACTAAAGTTCTAAAGATAATGACATTTTTGTTGACATAATTATTTTGTTGGACTTACTTTTTAGGGTTGTTGTTGGGGCAAAGTTTGAATTCAAACCAGCCCAGATGATTGGCCGTCACCTCAACGGTTACGTCAATTGTCTGCCCCTGGCTGTACTTCCGGCCGATTGTCCCTGTGGCATATTTCCCGCCAGCCTCGTTATCACGTGGCCCCTGGTAAGGATCACCGCAGATTCCGCATTTGCCTCCCTGGATAGCGTACTGATTCTGAAAATGTTAAGAAGTTGATATGAACAAGATTCATTTTGCCCATATAGTTCTATTGGCATTTAAATTGAAGTGTGTGTGTGTGTGTGTGTGTGTGTGTGTGTGTGTGTGTGTGTGTGCGTGAGTATGTGTGTGTGTGTGTGTGTGTGTGTGTAAGTGTGTGTGTGTCTGTGTCTGTATGTGTCTGTCTGTGTGTCTATGTCTGTGTGTGTGTGTGTGTGTGTGTGTGTGTGCGTGTGTGTGTACGTGTGTGTGTCTGTGTGTGTGCGCGGAGTTGCTTGTGTGTGTTGTGTGTGTGTGTGTGTGTGTGTGTGTGTGTGTGTGTGTGTTGTGTGTGTGTGTTGTGTGTGTGTGTGTGGGAGGGGAGGGGGGGCTGTCTTTCAGTCTGAATGTTTGCATGCCTGTCTGTCTGGCTCTCTGGCTGTCTGTTTGTGTTTGTGTATGTCCGAGTGTCTCTGTATGTGTGTTCGCGCGTGCATATTTTCTTCGTGCTTAAACATACTTATTTCTTCTGCGTTGCTACATTGCGAGATGTCTGCCCATTGCAGGTAGCTACGATCCGTGTGCGCTAATATAACGTCCAAACAAAAGTTTAACAAAGCAAACCACCTCAAAGCTTATAATGTCGGTTGGCCAAACTGTGTTAAACCATTGTTATTCTATGTTATTCTATGTTCCCGGTGCTGCAATGAGAACAAAGTGAGGCTGATTTTATTGTTTACGAGTGATGATACACCCAACTCCATGACTACATAACTATTCTGAACGGAAACCAAACTATTCTTAATACAAATCGTACGTCAGCGTCCCTGCATGAATCTCCGAGGAAAAGGACATTTGTTTACAAGTAAGAATACCGCAAGAACACTGACTCCCAATCTATTCGGAACGTAAACTACACTGTTCGTAGCACAATTAATATTTCAGTATGCAACCTATGCTAATCCCGAAGAATCCCCGCGTGACACCGACACTTTTGGGTTTCCGGGCATATGTTGAGATGCTGAGATTTTTTTTATTCACTTTGTCATCCACCAACTTAGTTATCATAATGTTGAGATGCTCAGATTTTGTGAGAGTGTCGGTCTTTTGTCCTCGTTTCTAGTAGGTGTCATCGTACGCCAGCGGTATCACCAACGGTAAGGTCTGGTCAATATATTATTGACAACAACAAATTCGGTAAATTCATATTGACAAAGAAAAGGGCATTGCAAAGCCAGCTACCACAATTACTAAAAAGCATTTTATTTCCGACTGAAAACAACCAATCTCAGCTTCCTAAATTTGGTTTTCTAGCTGGGAGTCGGTGGATCAACCTTATAAAATGTGTGCCATCAGGGATGGTTTATACTGATCCGCTGAATTTGATAATTACCTAATGATTTTAACAATTACCCATTTACTGTCTTTTTGTGTAAAACTATTTTGGTCTTTAATTCCCAAAATTAATTCAAAACAAATTCAAGTTTTAAAAAATCAAAAGAACAGTCAGAACGTAAGTAAACGTGTACCACGAATTTGTGCGAAATCTTCAGTCAACTCTTTTTCTGCTTTTGATTTAAGATACATCAAATGAAGTAAACTAGATTAAACCAAAAAAGTCGTTTTATTTTCTTGTCTTAGTTGATTTTACTTGATTTACATTTATTTCGTTTTATTGAAAAGCTATGACCGCCAGGACTGCTGAGACATTCATCTTATACATATGCCTCAGTTTTGAATCCTTCTCCAGAAGAATAAAAAAAACAAGAAAGGTAGGTTGTTGGAATGTTTGTTATTGACAAAACAACACACAAATTATGTAATGTTTTGTCAATAACAAACGTTCCAACAACCTACCTTTCTTGTTTTTTTATTCTGAATTTTGGAACGTTGGCAGTCTCTTTGTTTTTGGATGTTCTCCAGAAGAGCTACGTAGGCTACACAATGTCTGGAGAACGAGAGAGACAGAGGGAGAGAGAGAGAGACAGACAGAGACTCGGAGAGATAGAGAGAGAGAGAGACAGAGACAGACAGAGAGAGAGGGAGAGAGAGAGAGACAGACAGAGAGAGAGAGAGAGGGACAGATAGAGACAGAGAGAGAGAGAGGGAGAGACAGACAGACAGACAGACAGACAGACAAACAGAGAGAGAGAGAGAGAGAGAGAGAGAGAGAGAGAGAGAAAGAGAGAGAGAGAGAGAGAAAGATTCAACAAAGATAATTACTGTCAGAGAGAGGAGAGGGAGGGACAGAGAAGAAGAGAAGGATAGAGAAAAAGAGCCTCCTAGGTTTTGAGAGACTGGCTCGTAGAGGAACGAACAGACAAACGGTCAAATAAACGGACAGGCAAACGGTCAAACAAACGGACAGGCAGAGATTATTACCGCAAATCCTCCACAGTACAGTGCGTTGTCGTTGTAGTTTTTAGGGGTGTTGAATCCGACTCTCCACATTGAAGAGCGTCCCGGAGGCTCCAAGAGACGACCGTGCCCATTGGCTGACTGGAGCACACAACTTAGCAGCACAAACAATGCTGTGATTCCGTGAATAAAACCCATTTCTGTTGTGGTCGCTTCTGTATACATGGGTTGACTACAAAACCTTGTTGATTTGTTGCTGTCGTTGTCGTGAAATTGTATTCTCTAACGTGTAAATGTTTCCCAGCTTCTTAAGCGTATTTATTGTTTTAAGGTTTACTTGAAAACTGCCCGACCTTTTTGTTTTGTTTAACCTAACACCGAGAAGAGACGTCTACACGGTGAAGTTGGAAGCCTGTTTTTATGGGGGTGTCCTCGCCCCCATTCTATACGGATAGTTTAGAGGTTGACCATGGGCAGCGCCATTTTGTTGTGAAATACGTCATCAGTTTGTGTACACAGGAAGGGGTGAAGGCAACATTGTTCATCTGTAGAAAGTTGTGAAATCCGTCACCCTATGGGAGGGGTGACGTCAAAATTGGTCATCACAGAGTTTGTGTAACACAGGAAGTTGTGAAATACGTCACCCTATGGGAGGGGTGACGTCAAAATTGTTCAACAAAAACATGATATGTCGCATTGTGCAGGGTCAACTGCAACAAACTCAAACCGAGCCATTCATACCTAGCTGTATTTGAGTGACTTATATACCCGACATTTTTATTTCTTATTTTTAGCACAGGTGTAGGAAAAATCATGAACCAAAATGTTATTTATTTTCTAATTTAACATTTTTTTTACAAATATGACCATGGTCTTTTAAACATACAGTGACATTAAACATTGTTATGTTAAAAAAAAGAAAAAAGAAAAAAAGCTTTTGTGCACAAATCAGAAAATACATTGTACATTTTACCTACAGGCCAAACAGTGTCTGTTGGCGGCAAAGGGCCCAGCAAGTTGCTATTTTTAGATCGATTAAAAGTTGTCAAGAACAGGCGCTTACATTTGGATGTGTCCACTGATAGTAGGTTTGGTTGTGATCAATCAGAATGATGTAGGAATAAAAATGTATGACAGTTTGGTATGATGACATGTAATTCAAATATGCTGAAATGTAATATTATACATGATATAATATTATTATGGCTGTTGCCATGACCATGAACCCCAAGAAAGGTTTAATGTTATGTAAAATCAAAATACCAAAATCAAGCACCTACTAATCTGATCTACGGTGCGGCTTGGACCTAATATGGATGGACACGCAACTCGCTCAGCCAGCCAGCGCTGCGAGACTTACAGCGGCCAACTTCGCCGCGGCGCGCTCACTGGCTCAGTATTGAACTTGCGTCAAGGCCGATGCGCGTAGATTCCCAGAATGTTTACTTTCGGTTAGATTCTTCGACAGCATTCGCAGAGGTGACTGCCGTATTGTGTACCGCAGTCAGAAGTAATTTATTACTTTTGGGAGTTTAGTAACGTGATATCAGTTTTCAATTGTTCGTTCACTTATATTGCTTTCAGATTTAACACACAAGAAACAGTAGCACGGTTTTCGTTGCGAAAATGTGCATTGGCAGTGCTACGCGATCGAATTGTGTATTATGTACACGCGGTGTTCTTCTGGAAAAGACCGCGTCAGTCGTTCAGCCCGCGAGCGGTGGGATGGGGGGGTTCACATGGTTTGTTTGTTTCAGAACCACACCCATATACACACATTTCACATGTAAACCATTTGTCCGCCCCCTGTCGATATTTATCGACTAAGTTCCTTGTTCTTACTAATAACGGGTTATGTTAAAAACAGTTTTTCTTTCTTCTCAGAACATGCAATGAAATGATCAAACGTGTAATCGTAGTGGTCGGGCCACTGAGCTGACTTCTCTGTTAGTCCACTGTCTCGGCGTGGGAAATAATTGTTGTTCGTCCAGTATCTAGTTTGCAACGGACAATAGAGTAGAATGTATTTATAAGTCAGATCTGAAAGTCACCACTCCGGATGCAACAGCTCAAATGTTCATAAATTGAGATTTTCGCCTCTAAATAGACGATTCACCACTGAAGCTCCTACGTTCGCAGCCCACGTGGTCGAGCTTAATCTCTCCTCCCTTGTAACCGACACTCTGTTTATCCCTCGACGAATTAGTGGGGATTATATAGCCGTAGGTCCCACGTGTTTATCTTATCAGTTGTTTGACGAACTTCGGGAAAGATTATTCATAACCAAACAACGATACTCTGAGGGGAGATTACTGTAAATGGGTGGGGCACCAGTACACTCCCTTGCGCCAGTGTTGTTCTTCTGGTCATTGGCACCAGGCGCTTGGAAGTCCCATTGGGTACTTCTGCTACTTCTGGCAGGTCTGACATTTCGAAAAAATGTTTGCACAAGAACTCAATAGACGTTTTCCGGAAATAACTCTGTCAGGATATTCGGCGGTCTGGAAGAGTAGGAGCCCCTTGAACTGCAGACAGGTTTTCACAACATCCGGATCACTCTCCACGCGAAATACATGTCTGCAGTTTCAGGGGCTCCTACTCCTCCAGACCGCTGATAATCTTGACAGAGTTATTTTCGAAAATCGTCTATTGACTAAAACAAAGATTACAAAGACTCGGAGAGATAAAGAATGCAGAACAATTATTGCAATGTTCAATTCTATATATGGGTATGGTCAAACGTTAGATGGACTGGGCAAAATTGACAAAACTGGTGCGCGACTTTCGTTTGTCGGTCGTCTGTTGAAACTTCTCCAGTCGACGCAATGGACACAAACGCCTGAACCAGCTACTATACATCAAACTGAACGGACACTAGACGTGTTTGTGCGTGTGTGTGTGTGTGCTGGTGTGTGTGTGTGTGTGTTTGGTTTAATGTATGTCTGTGGCACAGATCAAATGACTACCATTCACAATATGGCTGGATCAAGGGGGGGGGGGGGGGGGGGAAGTCTCGTGTTTTCGGAAGCCCCCCATGCACGCAAACTATAAAGAAAGAAAACAAGTGACGAGCGTAATGGCCCGGTGGTTAGGACGTCGGCTTCCCGCGTGAAAGGTTCGGTGTTCGAATCTTGTTCTTTGTGTTTGTTTGTGTGTGCTCATTTCTTAACTGTGACGGTTTATACACATTGTTTACACACAAACGAACATTTGAACAAAACGCATTACTGCTGGGCATCTTCTCTTACAGATAATTATCACCAAACGTCTTTGTCAAAGTTGCCTTCTCCTGCCTAACAATAATCCTGACCTATTTGTAGGTGTGGTTGATTCAAAATTGTGATCGTTGGTTCATGGACTAAAGGTTTGTACGTCATCTTGCACGTAAGGAGTGATCAGGTCGTACCGTTTCCTTTTCTTCTTCTGTAAATGTGGAAGGTGATACTAAATGGAACTCGCGGTGACGCTGTCTGTGCTGTGATGATAAATATGTATGACGTCTGTTTACAGAGTTTGTTTAAATGTATCACGGGAACTAACTTCCGGGGAGAATTTCGTTGGACTACTTTAACAAAAAAATTAAAACATGTTTTAAAGTCATGATAACCTTCAAGGAACGAACAAAACAAAAGAAATACATACAAAAGAATATAAAGCTTGATGTATTGTCACTCGTAAACAATTCCATCAGCTTCACTTTGTTCGTTCTGCAGCGCCGGGAACGTAGAATAACATAGAATAACATAGAATAACAATGGTTTTACACAGTTTGGCCAACGGACATTATAAGCTTTGAGGTGGTTTGCTTTGTTTAACTTTTGTTTGGACGTTGTATTTAATAGCGCATACAGGATCGGAGCCACCTGCAAAGGGCAGACATCTAGCAATTTGGCAACGCGGAAGAAATCAGTGTGTTTACAAATAGAGAAAAACATATTAATATAAAAGAATTAGTCTTGTTGTATGGTTATAATCACCGTAGACCTACGCACACGCCTTGTACCATGACTCACTTAGATGTCGAAGTTGTAGTGTGAGTTTCGTATTGTGAATGGAAGTTTATCCTGAAAATATCCCCCGACCAAAAAAACCCTGGCCGTCAGCAACATTTTGCGTTTAGCACCTTCAAGTGTTTTAGTCTTTGTTTCTAGATTTGTTCAAATGCGTTAGTTTGATTGATTGCTTGTTTTTTTATGTGTTTGTTTGTTTGTTTGTTTGTTTGTTTGTTCGTTTGTAATAACAGTGCCAAAACCGAGTGTGATTATTGATATAAGGTATCGAGAAAATTATTTCATGGCGCATGTGGTTACCTGCTATAAACTTGGAGAGATAGAGAGAACGAACGAACGAACGAACCTTATTACTCAAGAATGGAGATTTTAGGCTCACGCCTAGTCTTACAATCTGTCCCTGCTAAACT
>NC_090247.1:74996126-75006370 GCF_037325665.1 Littorina saxatilis
GGTTGGTGGCCGTGTTTGTGGTTGGTGGCCGTGTTTGTGGTTGGTGGCCGTGTTTGTGGTTGGTGGCCGTGTTTGTGGTTTTTGTGTGGTGGGGTTGGAGGTGGCACGGTAAGTGGCGTCTGTATGTCTGTGTCTGTGCAGCTGTCTATCTGTCTATTTGTCTGTCGGTGAGTGTGTTTGTACTTGTCTGTCTGTGCAGTGCGTGCTCCGTGGACGTGTTGTGTGTGTGTGTGTGTGTGTGTGTGTCAGTGTGTGTGTCACAGTGCTAGTGGTTTTACCGACAAATGGGGACGAGTGTCACTGGACAGCAGTCAAATTATGGGGACGCTACCGTTAAATGGGGACTGTATGTGTGTGTGTGTGTGTGTGTGTGTGTGTGTGTGTGTGTGTGTGTGTGTGTGTGTGTGTGTGTGTGTGTGTGTGTGTGTGTGTGTGTGTGTGTGTGGATGTGTGTGTGTGTGTTTATGTGTGTTCGTACGTATGTGTGTGTGTGTGTGTGTGTTTGCGTGTGTGTGTGTGTGTGTGTGTGTGTGTGTGTGTGTGTCTGCGTCTCTGGCTGTGTCTGTGCGTTTGAGTCTGTATGACTCGGTGTCTGTTTTTCTGTGTGTACCTTTCTGTTTGTGACCACTTGTACCAACACAGCTGCGAGGCGGAATAGGCAGACATTACTTCAGAAGTACAAATAATCAATTATGGTGATACTCTTTTAAAATGTATCTTATTAACGGGTATCAGAGAAACGAGTGTACAGACATGAACCTTCTCTCTTATCACACTCATGGGCCATGCACCGTTTCGCTAACTGCGTAACGAAGTTGCTTAGTGTAGACGATGTTGCAAACTTGAATATTGCTATTTCATATGTTACGTGGATTTCCATTGGTCAATTGGGCAAAACTGAGCTCATTGTTAAAGTGATATCGACGACATTTCCGTCGATATCAGTTTTGATATCGACGACCTCTTTATTGCTTCCCCACTTCAAAAACAAAAACACCTAAATTTAAAAACAAACAAATATATATGAAAATGTAATGATCCCAGAATTTAGTTGAGCAAGTGACTAAAGGCTTTTTCAAAGAAAAGACATTTCTAAATACTGAAAAGTACAAGAAAAGAGTGAACAAAAAGAAATAATAATCAGAGGGAGGGATATGGAACAGCCAAAACTGAGACAAATACTTTTGTAATTTCTTTACAGTAAATACAAAATGTCCAGAGAATTAGCAATATATCTAACATTGACTGACTGTGTGATGATATCTTCTGCTATTGGTCTGTTTCGACAGTGATATCAAAATCTCGACCTCCTGTCTCGATTTTGATATCACTGTCTCAACAGACCATAGCAGAAGATATCATCACACAGTCCGTCAATATTGGGTAATGTCATACAGTGATAACAGTATTTATTCCCCCCTCTGCTTCTTTACCTCTGTAAACTTGTAGGGGTAGTTATTTTTCGATAATGACCCAGCAACCAAACAAATAACGACCCAGCAACAGCCTGAATCCTCGATAGTGCAATGGGTTGAGAGGTTGTTCTGTTTCGGTACTACTTTTTGCGACTGAAAAGTTCCGAACGCTCTAATGTACGAAGTATACATCTCTGGAGCAAACAATACAAACATACCGCATTTAAATTAACAACTACAGGCCTGAACACATGAATCTCCATATAAAATCCATGAGTTCGGTTGTTTTCTGAATCTCATCTGCTGTGCTCAAGCCGTTCATCACAAGCAATTTCCCAAGGCAAGTAACTCATACTTTGTCTAGCGACAAGAGTAGTTCCCCTTCTTTTCACTCAGTTCCTTCGACAACAGACTGCAATCCGACGGTCAGTTTTCAACAATATTTCATTTAATAAACAGATCACACGCAACCAAATGCACACATCTCATCAATTTAAACAACATAAAGGGGTTTCATACACTATTTTCCCCAGAAAACTGAACTTCATACAGTTTTTAACGTTGGAACACGGGTGCAAAAGTTCGTCTGCTAGTCCCATTTGACGAAAAAACATTATCCAAAGCGATACCAAAACATATACAGAACACACAATATCTGCCTTTGCCGCCACAGCAGAATAACAGCATATCTGTGTACTTGATTTTAGCCCAAAATAGGAAAACTGACAAGAAGTGTTAACAGAATGGAATGATTTGCACGGAACTATACAACCGCGCATTAATCGATCGCCTGCGCAGGTTGACTGGTTGAGAGAATAGGATTCGATCAAACTATGTTTCGCAAAAAAACTCCTCTTTTCTTTGAATAAGTGAAGAAAGGAGGAATAAAGAGGTTACACACCTCGTCTCAGTGATTATAAAAAATAATGGTCTCAGTTCGCGGTCATGAAAAAGCTCGCTAAAGCTCGCATTTTTCATGATCCGCTAACTTCGACCATTATTTTTGATAATCACTGAGACTCGGCATGTAACCTCTACTTGTCTGTGCCCTGAGAGAGAGAGACTGTAGGGCTTAACGTCCTCTCAGGTAACTATGACCTATATTGGGACATGATTTGTTTATTCGCTATAGTCTGTGCCCTGTTTCATGCAGCTGTTATATGTGCGTGTGTGCTGTCTAATGGTGGTGTTAGGTTTAAGCGTTGATACATTTTGCAGTGTTATCTTTGTGACACCAGCATTCGGGATACAGCAACTGAGTATACATTTCCTACTAAGGAATAATGTCACCACAAATATATCTACAATAAATATAGAATGCATTCTCTATAATAAATAATTTACTTTAAAAATTCATTCTTTAGATAAAACCCAAAAAACTTAAATTCTTTACAAACGCATTGCCATACTACAGGGGATACCTTTATAAGCCTTTCATAAGTACATACGTGTGATAAAAAGCTCGGAGATCCTCTGCAGGTTTATTTGTGTGTGTTAGTGTGTTAGTGTGTGTGTGTGTGTGTGCGTGCGTGTGTGTGTGTGTGTGGGTGTGTGTGTGCGTGCGTATGTGTGTGTGTGTGTGTGTGTGCGTGCGTGCGTGCGTGCGTACGTGCTTGTGTGTGTGTGTGTGCGTGCGTGTACGTGCATGCGTGCGTGCGTGCGTGCGTGTGTGTTAGTGTGTTAGTGTGTGTGTGTGTGTGTGCGTGATATTGTCAATGTTTGAATGTTTTCTGGCAGACAGAGAATCGAGACGAGGTCAGGGTGTATGGATATGTTAGTGTGTGAGTGTGTGTGCGTGGGCATAGCGATTCTCAGAAAACTACCCGACATTATGTTTGTACATGTAAAAGGTTGCATGTAAATTTCCTAGATAATATCCTCAGACTTTTCTTCTTTTTACAATTAGTCAAGTTTTGACTAAATGTTTTAACATAGAGGGGGGAATCGAGACGAGGGTCGTGGTGTGCTGTCTGTCTGTGTGTGTGTGTGTGTGTGTGTGTGTGTGTGTGTGTGTGTGTGTGTGTGTGTGTGTGTGTGTGTGTGTGTGTGTGTGTGTGTGTAGTCAAGGGCGGATCTGGGGGGGGGGTTACACGGGTTACGTAACCCCCCCACCCCCCACCCCCCACCCCCCAAAAAAGAGGTAATTTATTGGCTCAGGATGCACCAGATAGCTCTATTTTGCTTCTTTTGATAAAAAAATTTCCGGGAGGGGGCATGCCCCCGGACCCCCCTAGAGGCTTAGGCGCCTTCGGCGCCGTCAACTTGTATCTTCGCAGTCATTTTGTAACCCCCCCCTCCAAAGTGAATTGATCCGCCCTTGTGTAGAGCGATTCAGAGTAAACTACTGGACCGATCTTTATGAAATTTTACATGAGAGTTCCTGGGTATGATATGGCCAGACGTTTTCTTCATTTTTTCGATAAATGTCTTTGATGACGTCATATCCGGCCTTTTGTAAAAGTTGAGGCGGCACTGTCACACCCTCATTTTTCAATCAAATTGATTGAAATTTTTGTAAAGCAATCTTCGACGAAGGCCGGACTTCGGTTTGCATTTCAGCTTGGTGGCTTAAAAATTAATTAATGACTTTGGTCATTAAAAATCTGAAAATTGTAATAAAAATGTATTTATATAAAACGATTCAAATTTACGTTCATCTCATTTTACATCATTTCTTGATTCCAAAAACATATAAATATGTTCTATTTGGATTAAAAACAAGCTCTGAAAATTAGAAATATAAAAATTATGATCAAAATTAAATTTCCGAAATCGATTTAAAAACAATTTCATCTTATTCCTTGTTGGTTCCTGATTCAAAAAACATATAGATATGATATGTTTGGATTAAAAACACGCGCAGAAAGTTAAAACGAAGAGAGGCACAGAAAAGCGTGCTATGCAGCACAGCGAAACCACTACCGCGCTAAACAGGCTCGTCAGTTTCACTCCGTTTTGCACAAGCGGCGGACAACGGTCATTGTGAAAAAATGCAGTGCGTTCAGTTTCATTCTGTGAGTTCCACAGCTTGACTAAATGTAGTAATTTCACCTTACGCGACTTGTTTTCTTTTCTTTTTACAAATGTCTTTCATGGCGTCATATAATAATAATAATAATAATGGAAACTTATAGAGCGCTTACCTAAAAGCTCCAAGCGTTTTACAATGAAATTATTATACACATGTACAAAACCAAAATACAAGCATTAAGACACAAAAAGAACAGGAGTACAAAAGCAAATTCATCGTTTAAATCCTTACAGTCACAAACAAACATTTACATTTTGGTCAAACAAACTTTTAGGGTCTGGACGCATTGCATACCAGCTTGGAAAATAATTAATTAAATTGGTCATTAAAATTCTAAAGATACTTATTTACAAAACACATTCAAAACATTGCTATATTTAATATTTCCTGAATCCAAAATTATATAGATATGTCTTGTTTAACTCTGAAAATGTGTTCAAAATTAAAGTAAATCAGTCCGATGTTCACATGCTTTGCGTAGAGCAGCACTGGCGAACCGCCTCGGTCTTCACATAATTGAAGCCCAACTCGTCCAGGCGATGACTGATCCCGGTGTTGATGTTTAAATTTGAGGCCGACGGATTAATTGAATGTTTTGACATCACTTTACGCGACCTGGTGTTTTGGTCAAAAACATAATATGTATGTGAAGATCTGCCTTTCTCCTGAAAATTGTGTCTATTTGAGCAATATTTGGGTATGATGTCACAGGTCCTTGACCATACCTACCCTACGGCATGTCACAGGTCCTTGACCATACCTACCCTACGGCATGTCACAGGTCCTTGACCATACCTACCCTACGGCATGTTACTCCTTGAGCCGTCAAACGATGACTAAAACTAATATTGCAGTTTTTACATTTAGTCAAGTTTTGACTAAATGTTGTAACATGGTGTGTTAGGGTTAGAGCGATTCAGAAAAAAACTACTGGACCGATCTTCATGAAATTTAACACGAGAGTTCCTGGGTATGATATCCCCAGACCCGTTTTATTTTATCTTATTATTTTTATAAATGTCTTTGATGACGTCATATCCGGCTTTTTTGTGAAAGTTGAGGCAGCACTGTCACGCCCTCAATTTTCAACCAAACTGGTTGACATTTTGGTCAAGTAATCTTCGACGAAGCCCGGACTTTTGTATTGCATTTCAGCTTGGAGGCTTAAAAACTAGTTAATTAGTTTGCTCATTAAAGTTGTCATTAAAATCAAATTTTCACTGACAGATTTAAAAATGATTGCATCGTATTCCTCAATTTCTCCTAAATTCAAAAATATATACATTATATCATGCTTACTCTAAAAATGTGCTCATAATTACAGAAAATAGGCCAAATATAATAGTAATATATATAGTAATATAATTATATATTACTAGATGATTACCGGCTTCGCCGGGATGATCGCGAGACGGAGTATAGGAAGAAGTAGAGCCGAATACCCGGCTTCGCCGGGTGAGTTGCGCACCGTACGCCGGCTTCGCCGGGTACCCGCGATTGACGCCACACGAAGGAAGGGAGATAAACGCGCAAAACACTGGAGAAGATAAGGAAGAGTTACAGGGAATGGATGTACAGAAAAACCATAAAAACCAAAATCGGTTCAGCGCTGCGCGCTGAGAGCACGTGTTGAAAATTTTCATCGACCAGATTGTGTCCGGGGTCTACCTGAATATGCCCACCAAATTTGAAGCAGATCCATCGAGAACTGTGGCCGTGCATCGTGAACACAAAGACAGACAGACACACACAAGCCGTATATAGATATAGATATACAAAATATAATAGTAGGCCAAAGTAATGCGTTTGCACGCTACGCGGAGACGAGCGTGACCCGTCTCGGTTTTGAGGGTGGTTAAACGAGACTATCTTAAATATAGTCTCCGCGATGTCTGTTTGTTGGTGTTAATCTGCTACTATGATGCCAACAGCTTGACTAAATGTGTTTATATCGCTTCACGCGACTAAATGTGTTTATATCGCTTCACGCGACTTGCTTTTGTTGTTGTTGTATTTTCTTTTTCTTTATCCCTTTTTTTTTAACTTACATTTTTATTTTCTCGTTTACTCTGAGCAGACATGGCTCTACAAGAAGCCCTGACGACTCGGGAAGGGGCTACGTTCACCGCACTGGTCGTGGGCTCTGCTCTTAAGTACTTGTGGATGAGCAAAGTGCGTGCTGCACGTGGAAAGCTCTTCCAGCTCGTGGGTCACGTGGCCGAGCTCTGCGTTTATCCCATGAAAGGCTGTCGCGCGGTGCAATTACAGTCTGCAAAGGCTACCATCACTGGCTTGACTAGCGGTGGCTTCCATGACAGGTATTTTCAAAATGTGGTTGTCATGGTGAAGGGCTTTCACAAAATGACAAAATCCCTAGGTTGTTTGTTTGTTTGTTTGATTGTTTAGGGGGAAGGGGTGTATAGTTGTATTGGATACAATTTGTACGATTTGACATGCACTGGCAATAAATGTTGTCCTTTGCAGGAAAAAAAACCTATGAAAACTTTAAACATCCTTATAATCGTTCTTGTTGTTGTTCTTGTTTTGAAACCTTGAATATTGTTTTAACTGCAGATGGTGGATGATGGAATACATGGCAGGGACCCCCGTGACAATGAAAACGGAACCACGTCTGACCCTCGTGACCTTCACCATCGACGGTGATTGGCTGGTTGTCTCTGCACCGGATATGACGCCACTGCGACTTCCTGTACACCCAGACCCTGCCTCCTATCCAATCAAATCCTTAAAGTATGGGAATGTTTTACTTTTTGTTTTGTTTTATCCTATTTTTCATTTATCTTAAATGTATTTATTTATTTATATCTGTTGATCTAGTATGTCTGTCTGTCTGTCTGTCTGTCTGTCTTTGGGTCGGTCTGTGTTTTTGCCTGTGTGTTCAAATGTTTATGTGTGTGTCTGTCTGTTTCTTTGCCGGTCTGCATTATGTTTTCTTCTCTCTGTCAACCTCTTCCTACCTCCTTTCATCTCCCCCCCCCCCCCCCTCCCCCTTACCTCTTCTTCGTGTTCTTGACAGGATTTACGGCATCGAGATGAACGTGCTGGAATGTGGCCCCGAGGCCAACGACTGGTTCTCTCGCTACATTGGGCAGACGGTTCTAGTCTACCACTCTCGCCCTGGCATCGGGACGCACGATACTTACGAACATCCTCTGGGTTGGGACACGGACGCAAGGAAGGGAGATCGTGTGAGAAGACAGACAGACAGCAGACAGACAGACAAACAGACATGCACGCCCGGACGCGCGCTTGCACAAGCTCAGACACACATACATACGCACGCACGCAAGCACGGACACTCGCACTCGCACAAACACACACAAACACAGACATAAACACATACACACACACACGCACGCACTCATGCATGTATGCACGCACGCACGCAAGCACGCACACACTCTCTAACACACACACACACACACACACATATACACACACACACACACACACACACACGCACACACACACACACACACACACACAAACAAACACACATACACACAAGCACAGACAGACACACACACACACACACTCTCTCTCTCTTACCACAACCCCCCTCTCTCCCCCCTCTCTCTCTCTCTCTCTCTCTCTCTCACAACACAACCCCCCCCCCCCCCACTCTCTCCCCAACTCGTCGGTTCACTCCAAGTGCTACGATTACCTGCAAATTTGTATCCGATTAATGGCAAACGACGTCGACTAAAGACTTTTCTTCTTGACCCTGTATTCCGAAATGACATCTTTGAATGGAGACCCAAAAAAGGTAGAGAATACGTCATAATACGAAGCATCACGTCACGTAAAACATTGTGTCACATCTCTCAGGAAGTGACAAAGAATGTCGAAAAAGAAGTCGACCTCGGTGACTACGTCATAACAGCAGAAGAAAATCAATCGTACGGTCACCGCCAGGGTGTGCATGTATCGGTGTCATATCCCATTAAGTCCTACCTCTCTGGTAACTTTTCCACTGAGTTACCCCGGTATTCATAAGAGTCAGCTCCCACACTATTCAGGGGAAACCCCCTTTTAAGACATTCCAATTTAAGACTCTCTCCGTTGTTTTCTCAGAATGTCTGTTCATAACCTTTGTAAGTTTACCCCCATTTTTAGACTCCCTCCTTTCTAAGACCCGATTTTCTCACATTTGTGGAGGTCTTAAAAGAGAGGTTGCACTGTGGCAGCCATGAGGGTTGCTTACTTGTAGTTCAAGTAAAACCGGCACGGTTGGCCTAGTGGTAAGGCGTCCGCCCCGTGATCGGGAGGTCGTGGGTTCAAACCCCGGCCGGGTCATACCTAAGACTTTAAAATTGGCAATTTAGTGGCTGCTCCGCCTGGCGTCTGGCATTATGGGGTTAGTGCTAGGACTGGTTGGTCCGGTGTCAGAATAATGTGACTGGGTGAGACATGAAGCCTGTGCTGCGACTTCTGTCTTGTGTGTGGCGCACGTTATATGTCAAAGCAGCACCGCCCTGATATGGCCCTTCGTGGTCGGCTGGGCGTTAAGCAAACAAACAAACAAACAAACAAAAGTTAAAGTAACCGCTTGTAATCTCACCAATGCATGATGTTCGTTGCAGACAGTCTTTGCCTACCTGACGGCTTATCTACTGACCACTACCGCGTCACTGTCCGAGCTCAACCATCGTCTGGACAGTCCAGTTTCCAGTCGTCACTTCAGACCAAACATTGTCGTGCAGAACAGTCTCCCTTTTGATGAGGTGATTTGTCACGTCAGCGTCTGTGCGTTTGTAAGATTGTTGGGGGGGGGGGGGGGGGGGGGGGGGGAGGGGGGGGGGAAAGGGGAGAGGAGGCACGGAAGGATGGATGGAGAGCGAGTTTGTGTATGTGTGTGTGTGTGTGTGTGTGTGTGTGTGTGTGTGCGTGCGTGCGTGCGTGTGGGCGTGCGTGCGTGCGAGCGTGCGTGCGTGCATGCGTGTCCCCGATATACATGTTATTATCATGAGTTTCATCTCGCGTGATAATAATAGGCTTACGCTCTATTTGAAGCTCTGGTTCTGAAGACATTTGGGTTTTCTCAATATCGGGTATGTGCCAGCAAATTTGTACACTCGTTTATTTTACTACTTATGCAATGTTATCGACTCATTTGAGGCGAACATAATATTTCCTCTTCCCTCAATATTATCTTCTTTATTTTTCAGGATAACTGGGAAGAAATTCGAATTGGAAACAACGCAAAGTTCCACTATGTACAGCCCTGTCGCAGGTAGAAAAGCTTGCACCTCTTTCTGCCAACATGTTGAAGATAGGTCACAATCGTAGTCCTATATGTTAAAGTCACACTCCTACCCTGAAAACTGTTCGGCTCACCGTCTCACATCTGGCGAGGTATTTAAATGGGATAATACCAGGGCCGGATCCAGGGGGGAAAAACCCCCTGACCTGACCGTGTACCTCCTCCAAGGGTAAATAAAATATTTAAAAAAAAATATATATATATAAAAAATAAATATGACGAATACTCCCAGAATGCGCCAGATTGCACATATTTTAATCCAGATTTCAACATTTACCGGGGGGCATGCCCCCGGACCGCCCTAGGAGGTTCAGGTGCTTCACACCCTCAACTAATGTACGCCTACCACAATTGGGACCCCCCCCCCTCACCCTACTTAGGTCCGGCCCTGTATACTATCCTCCCACTTGGTCACATACCAACAATGTACAGCATGGGTTCTCTCTGTTAACAGCCTGTGGACATTTTTTTAATGAAATAATTTCGTTGAAACATTAATTAATCGAGAAGAAAA
>NC_090247.1:75011570-75109070 GCF_037325665.1 Littorina saxatilis
GAATGTATTGTTTTGTCAATAACAAACGTTCCAACAACCTACCTTTCTTGTTTTTTGATTCACTTGAATATCACATTTTGTCTTCACTTGTGTAGGAAATTCATTCCTAAGAGCATCCCTTTCTCCACAAAGAGCACCCAGGCTGTTGTTTTTTCGTATATGGATGGATGATCTTATTTCATGTAAAAGTCCGACCAGATCCGAGTTGGTGAATTGAAGTGTGTGAACAGGAAAGACCCGTGTGCCTTTCAGAGGGATGCAACTTACCTTTGAGCCTATATTTACCCAAAACAGCAAAATCTACTGTGACAGCCAACACTCAGTGATGTGGTTGCCACTAAATTTAGCATTTGAAAGGTTTTTTTTTTAGTCTCTCCCTGTGAAAAAAAAGAACATTTGCCGGGTAAGGGGGGGGGGGGGGGGGGCTTCCAGAACCGAGGAGCCAATACAGCCCTAGCAAGTGTGTGAAACTTCTCACAAGCGAGGTGTGTGTGTGTGTGTGTGTGTGTGTGTGTGTGTGTGTGTGGTTGTGTATGTGTGTGTGTTTGTGTGTGAACCCTTTGATGACATCGTAAAGACATTGTTTGTCCTTATTATTGTAGACATCTGTATTTGATCCGCGTGGCTAATCTGACCTCTTGACGTTACAGCAAAAAGAAGTAAGTGGTGGTTTTCTTAGATACAGCTTACATGGAGCGATAAAATAGCCTTCATTTGATACCGATTGTCGTGTGATCTTTGTAATGCATCCATAATCATCTGCGTTTGATCCAAATGGGTGTAGTGACCTCTTCACATCACCATCAAAAGGATAGCGTGTGACATACGTAGCTTATGCTGAATTTTTCAACAAGAAAGTCTGCATTTCAGAAGGTCCTTCCTATCAACAGGCACAACACAAATACAATTATTAATCACAGTGCGGAGATAGTATCATAACAGTTAACTGGTGTGACTATAGCAAAACTGAAAATAATTTAACTGATTGTAAGTCTGTATCTACGTCATGCCTAAAAACTGTAATTGCCTACCTCACGAATTAACCAGCGAGTCAAATACCAGGCACTTTTGGAAACCGACACAATGTTCAGAAGTTCCAAAATAGGAACATCCAAAGGCAGACCCAGTTTGCCACAATTCAACATTCTTATTTTCATCTCTCCCTCTCTCTTACACACACACACACAAATACACACACATGCATGCACACACACACCCATGCATGTACACACACACAGACTGACACACACGCATACACGCACGCGCACACATACGACACACACCTCCCTCACGCTCTTGCAAAAACGTCTGGATCAAAATTCAAAATAGGAATTTAATAATCACATTGAACAGGGCATTTTATAAATAATCCATCAAGTTCAGTACAGTAGTACCTGCCATATCCGGTCACCCATTAGTCATTGCAAAGGTGACCGCAAATATCAGGTGGCCGTTCATTACAGGCCCCCTCCTCCTCCAAAAAAACCCCAAAAACACGATCAAGTTTTCATGAAGAAAAGAAAGCGATCATCCACGAGCCGCCGATTCATTGTCTCTGTTAGTTTTGCTTTCGTTTATACATCTTAATTATTTGCGTGTTTAACTCGATCGTCCTGGCTAAGCTATTGTTTCGTATGTTTCTATGTGTGTTGTTTGGATTATTATATATATGTATTTGAGTGTCAGATAAACAAGTGTTTCAAACTCACATCAGCTGTGATCGATCCGGAAGTGACTGCCGTAAATGTACATGTATGCGCATGTCTGTATTTACAGTTTGCGCATGCGTAAGTATTCATGTCGTCTGCTCGTGCTGTGCCGTCTGTGCACACAACACACACACACACCACAGGCGCTCGCCCGCGAAAGTGACAAGTGGCCGTTAAGTGGCCGCTCCTGTCGAGTAAGAGGGGCACCTTAGGGCAAAAATCAGTGACCGTTGACCGCGTCAGACAGGTTAACGGCCATTAAGAGTCAATTATAGAAGGAAAACTCATTAGTCATGGGAAAGCTGGCCGCTCCGGGCAGGTTCACGCCCACGAAAGGGCCGGAAATTGAAGGGACTACTGTAGTTCAAAGATTATATGCGATTTCACAAAGATTAAAACACTTTATTACAACAACGAAATGTGTAATGCAAACAGAACTAGTAGAACAGTGTTGAACATGGTAACTGCCAACCCAAAGCCAACAACGTTATCTTATTATAAAAGCATAAAATGAATAACTTGAAACACACACACATGCACACGCACACACACACACACACAGCCTTAACACTTAACAACCACTGGCATAAACAAAACATCATTTTGCAAAGCAAAATACCTGAGTAAGAAAACACTGACACTTACTCTCAGATCACAAAAAAAATCATGCTGTCTCTGTTAGGACGGACGGTTTGATAATTACTGGTACGTGTACCTGCATAAAGTCTGGACTTCAACAACTTAAATGCTGTGGAACCGAACCCCCCCGAACCCCCCCCCCCCCCCCCCCCCTCCACTAATCAAAAAATTGCTCCAGGGGCTTGCAACGTAGTACAATATATGACCTTACTGGGAGAATGCAAGTTTCAAGTACAAAGGACATTGACTATATTCTATACAAGAAACACTTAACAAGGATAAAAGGAGAAACAGAATCCGTTAGTCGCCTCTTACGACATGCTGGGGGGCATCGGGTAAATTCTTCCCCCTAACCCGCGGGGGGTAGGTTATGCACACAGGTCATTGGAGTAGATGTACTTTTAATGGACGGTTATGATACACACACTTTTTTTTTACATGGCTCTCACATTCATTCATTGTGACCAACTCTTCACAGTTAACTATTAAAAAATAAGATCATTAACACTACTCAGGATATGTCATATCAATTTTAACACAGGTTACTTGTTCAAGTACTTCTCACCACTATCTGAGACACAAAACGGTCATAAATTAAAAAGAATGATCACATCATAACCATTATAATCATGTAAGTTTGCAAAGAAGCATGAATGCATTCCAAAAATGAAGGAAACTTAGAAACGCTTGGAAGCAGATTTAATGATGGCAGTACACAAATACGGACAAGGCACACCCCTGACTACCTTAGATTACATATTCCTCACTGCAATGGTTCCTCTGCCAAACATTATTCCAAATGTAGCAGATTCACAACACATGAAGCACTAGCACATGTTTAAGATGCCTTCCTTGGCTTTGTGTATAAAAATGGTCTTGCAACTCACCATAGATCTGACTACGCTTTTTCTCGGGATAAGAGCATCATTGCACTCCTACACATATCAAACCTATTCCGCAAAACAATTCTACTCTGTTGAGAAAGCAGCCCGGTTGTAGAGTGTTGGTATGTTCTCGTCTTTATGTAAAACCCCGGCCAGATCCATGTCGACTGACAGGGAGGTCTACACAACAAGGATGGTACAGTCAAACCTGTCTAAGACCACCACCCAAGGGACCGCCCCAAACTGGTCAATATAAATAGGTGGTCACTATGGAATGGTGAACTATATAGAAGCACAAGTTAACTTTGATCGATCAGAGTGGTCTTTGTGGGCAGGTGGTTGCTTTCAAGAGGTGGTCGCCAAGCCAGGTTCCACTGTCCCGTAACTGCTGCAAACTTGCAGCATATCACATCTACTGAGTAAAATATCACAGTGTTATGCTTGTTGACCTTGTATTTCACAGGCAGCAGTCACTTTAACTTAGGAGTGTTTTCTTCTGCGACTTAACAGGCTGCACAGCTATACAGCAGAACCCACCCCCCCCCCCCCCTTTAATTAAAGGCCCCTAATTTAGGACTTCTCCCTTTTTCAGTAAGACCTGGATTTTTCAGATGTTTTGTACACAACCTCTGTGAATGTACATCCATTTTAAGACTCCCTTCTTGTATAGATATGATTTTATCAAATTGGTGGAGGTCTTAAAAGGGGGGTTGCACTGTACGGCAACCTCATGTCATTTTTTTCTACACAGGCGCCAGCTGCCAATGCCAAAAAAGAAAACTCTCTCAGGTCATATAATTACATAATTATGACGAGCTTACCTGAGTAAGTGAAGTCTAATTGTGGTTTTATCGACCACAATGTAGAGAGGAAAGGGATTACGTGAGATAGAACGCGGGAATACGTCACTGTTTAACGACGTGTAAATGGTGCAGAAAAAAGAGAAAGAGAGAGGAAAGGGATAGAGAGGGAAAACGGTTATCAGTATAACTCTGAAGACAACTAAGGGCGAGGCACGTAATCCCTTTCCTCTCTACATTGTGGTCGATAAAACCACAATTAGACTTCACTTACTCAGGTAAGCTGAATTTCCAACTCTACGCACACCTAGCGTGGAAATGTCAAGTAAAGAGTATATGTACAGCTGATCTCATTATCTCCTGCGTTCAAATTCTCGGTGTATCCACTCTGAATCCTGGTAGTAGCGAGGATCTCCTAACTTCAGTGCTGTACGTTTGTAGAAGTAGTAATGCAAAACGGCACCTGTAAAACCAAGCGTGCAAAGGAAACTTACATTTCAGATATATTACAACATCATTTGGATACATACTATCAGTTACATACACTATCACTTACATTCAACATGGTCCATTGCTGACAATAAGAGAGTGCGCAATCCCACACACCGCTAGTCTTATGTGTAAAGGTTAACAAAAATGATGCATAAATTTAGCAAAGAACAAAAATTTTCACTCTGTTAAATATGATCCTGAATTTTATGAGCATGACCTCCTGCATGCATTTCTTCAACATTTGAATTTGAACCTTTAAAAGTACACGTATTATCAGTTAGTTTATCAATCAATCAATCAATATGAGGCTTATATCGCGCGTATTCCGTGGGTACAGGGATTTTTTTATTTATTATTTTTTATTTTATTTAAATTTTTATGCAATTTATATCGCGCACACATTCAAGGCGCAGGGATTTATTTATGCCGTGTGAGATGGAATTTTTTACACAATACATCACGCATTCACATCGGCCAGCAGATCGCAGCCATTTCGGCGCATATCCTACTTTTCACGGCCTATTATTCCAAGTCACACGGGTATTTTGGTGGACATTTGTATCTATGCCTAAACAATTTTGCCAGGAAAGACCCTTTTGTCAATCGTGGGATCTTTAACATGCACACCCCAATGTAGTGTACACGAAGGGACCTCGGTTTTTTGTCTCATCCGAAAGACTAGCACTTGAACCCACCACCTAGGTTAGGAAAGGGGGGAGAAAATTGCTAACGCCCTGACCCAGGGTCGAACTCGCAACCTCTCGCTTCCGAGCGCAAGTGGGTTACCACTCGGCCACCCAGTCCATGGAAAATTCTACCTTATACATGGAAAGTCAGATTCTAATGACCTCAATAACACATATGTTCTCTGGTGTTGTTATTGAAAATGCCACTTTCATCCCACCGTACAGTATCTTTCTGTGTGCCTAATCCCAAGTAATATAAAGTTCAAAAAGTTGTTTTTAAATACTCACAAGTACGTTGTATAATGAAGAGGGCTTGATAACCTTTGTTGCTCCACACGAACATGTCCACATCACCCCATCTCCGTTCCTGAATCCATAAACATTGTTTTTTATTATATCAAATTATAACATTGCATCATAGAAAATTGCTGCCCTACATGCCAAGTAAGTAAGTAATCTTAGAAAATGACCCACACATAAAAAAAACTCCATGTGACAGTTTTAAAATAAATGTGCCCGCATATTAACTGTCGTACAAACATTTTTTTACATTCCTAATAATTTGTACATTTGAGTTATCACTGACAAAAAAATGACACTCAAGTGGGAATGATCATGAAAATGAAAAGAAAATTAAAAAAAGTAAAGCTTGCCTGCAAATTGCACCATGAAAATAAAATAAAGAATTTCCTGCGAAAATCTGGTTGATGACAGCAATTTTCCACTTTACATCACTAAATTAAAAATGGTACATGTGATTTTGTCTGTCACTTGAGTCAAGTTTGGATTTGCAGTAAATTACCATGGTAGATTATATGTGGTTTTCTTTGTCACCAGAAAACAATTTGAAAACACACAGACACACACACTGAATTTGAGTTGTTCCCACCACCTGCACAATCAGGCCAGGCAAAACAGTCTATGAGGCTGTAGGAAACACATTTTCATTTGTTTCTGTGTTCATATTTTTCTCTTACGATTTTCCACTGGATAAAGCTTCAGACTATGAAGTTTTTCATACTTTACTGACCAAAACTGCCCAATATAACAAAATGCACAACATTATAAAAGAAAACAAACACACACACACTTAGCAAATCACACACACACAAACACAAAGATACACCTAATTAACTGCATATATATCTCTTGAGCCAAAAACAGAACAAGCAAATCACACACACCGAATATGTCAATGAAACACAATCATGACTTCAAGACTAAACGAATGAATTATGGCCGACCCCCAAACCATTCCATCTAGTTCTACCATCAATTCATAGCAGGAGGCACAAAATCCTCCCCAAAGCCTGCAAGCCCTACACCCAAACAATACCAAACAATAGCAGCAAAAGGAACTGTCAAGACAGCAACCAATGTTAATGCAGGCCTGCAACATGTTATCTTAGCCTGTACAGTCCAACCTGCCCCTCTTGGTAACGACCACCGACCCACAAAGACCACCGACCCACAAAGACCACCGACCCACAAAGACCACCTACCCACAAAGACCACCGACCCACAAAGACCACCGACCCACAAAGACCACTGACCCACAAAGACCACTGACCCACAAAGACCACCGACCAACAAAGACCACCGACCCACAAAGACCACCGACCAACAAAGACTACTCCACAGCATCCAGGACTAGTTTTCCTTCTACATCAATACATGTTTATAATTCACCTTTCTAAAGCGACCACCTGTCTATAACAATTACTCGGAAGCGAGAGGTTGCGAGTTCGACCCTGGGTCAGGGCGTTAGCAATTTTCTCCCCCCTTTCCTAACCTAGGTGGTGGGTTCAAGTGCTAGTCTTTCGGATGAGACGAAAAACCGAGGTCCCTTCGTGTACACTACATTGGGGTGTGCACGTTAAAGATCCCACGATTGACAAAAGAGTCTTTCCTGGCAAAATTGTATAGGCATAGATAAAAATGTCCACCAAAATACCCGTGTGACTTAGAATAATAGGCCGTGAAAAGTAGGATATGCGCCGAAATGGCTGCGATCTGCTGGCCGATGTGAATGCGTGATACATTGTGTAAAAAAATTCCATCTCACACGGCATAAATAAATCCCTGCGCCTTGAATATGTGCGCAATATAAATTGCATAAAAATAAAAAATAAAATTAAAAATAAATCCCTGCGCTTAGAACTGTACCCACGGAATACGCGCGATATAAGCCTCATATTGATTGATTGTTGGTCGGTCCTTTGGCTGGTCGTTAAAGACAGGTTCGACAGCAGTTAAAAGCACAGAAATATTCAAACACTTAAGTTAAAGGCAGAACATTTGGCAACAATTAACAACACAGGACACACCGATGCCTCTTGAGAGTCTGAACGGGACGCCGTTCAACCATGACCATGTACTTTATACCCTTCAAACACTCTTAGTCACAATAAAACACCCCCCCCACTTTACCTACTTCAATTCTGACGCGTTTTTGCTGTGGAAAAAAAATACCGTCACTTCTAATGTTTTAAGAACAATTCAATATGCCCTTGGGGCTCCATTAAGAATTCAATTATTGTGTCACGATATTTTGCAAAAATTGACCTGTGGTTGAAAAAAATGCCTAAGGCAAAACAAAAAAAAATAGGTGTGGTTACGGTAACATAGCCAAAAAAATAGGGTAGGAAGGTAGGCAATCACTTTTTTTTTTTATTTAACTTTTTTTTCTTAATAGCAGAGCAACCAAGCGTGTAGCACTCGCAACCGAAGAAGATGCCGCCATTTTTTTTTCATGGCAAGCGTCTGTTGGGTCTTTTTAGTAGAAGGAGTTATTTCCCTTGCATCGTCTGTCGTCTGCATGACGACTCGAGCGCTTTCGCTTTCATTGCGTTTTATGCACTCGTTTTCTTGGTGTTTTCTTGTGTGTTTTTTGACAAATGTAATAAAAAGTTATAGGGTCGGCCCCTAAAAATAGGGTAGGTCGGGTTACCGTAACCACACCTATTTTTTTTTTAGGACTAAACAGAACAATAGGACATTATAGAGACAGAGTATCCTTCACAAAACACCGTGCATGTATCTCATTATGTGCATGTGATTGAACAGAGCAATAATTCATGAGAAAATTATGCAGAAAAAGGAACTTCTACAGAATATATGTTTGACTATTGCAACTGAAAGTACCACATGTAATAAGTTTTATAACACAACAACAGAAATTGTCTACAGTAGGCATTGGATTGCTCAAATCTAGCTTCTTCTTCTTCTTCTGCGTTCGACAGACTGCACGATATCTCTCAAATCTAGCGAACAGTGCTTGGTCATTGGTGCATAAATTCAACACAAAACGCCATTAAGGAAAACATACTTACACACCCTACCACACACACATACTCAAAGGACCTCACAGACAATATATATGTCGTAACAAAATCTGGTAATTGCCGAATTCGTGAAATCGGCAACCTATTTGCCGAATTCGTGAAATCGGCAATCGCTTGCCGAGAACGCGAATTCGACAGGCTATTGCCGAAATCGTGAAAGGCCAGATTAAAGTTGTCGAATTCGTGAAATCGGCAACGGATTTCACGTAATCGTCAATCGATTTCACGAAATCGACGATTTTGTCGATTTCACGAATTCGGCAACGTTAAACATGTTTTGGTGCAACAGAATGTAGTGTAGCTGAGCTGTCACGCGTCTGATGGCAAACTGAACTGTTCTCTGTGCTCATCTTCTTCTTCTTCTTCTTCGTCCTGTGGTAACCCCGTCGACTTGGAGTTAACTCCACAATGTTCAGTCACTTTCACGTGCATATCGGTCTTTATGTAATTGAAATAAACGGTGAAAAATAGTCACCCTTTAAAAAGAAAAATGTGGAGCCCAAATTATATTCACAATTTCCTTCATAACAAGGAAGCTTTTAATGACGGAGGCGCTGTTTGCCGACAGGTTTGATGATGCCATCAGAAAAGAGAAATTTAGCGTGCACATTCTACAAATTAGAAAGGATTACAATACAATGATTTCAACACTTGCTGGTCTGCACTCCGCTCATGGCGGACAAGGGTTTTCCAAGTGCTCTTGCGGGTCAACCTGCTCATCAAAACGATGCACATGCAAGAAATCCGCCGTGAAGTGCAACAGCCACTGCCACCCAAGAAACGGGAAATGTACCAACAAATAAGACGTCGTGGAAAGTTGTGGTGTTACCTTACTTGTAACATTACACATGGATGATACATTATACTTACCTTAGACACGGATATTACATGTCGTCTTGAGCAATTACACTTTTCCTACTTTTTCGACTTCTCTTGTCCCTGACGTTTCGTGGGACTGACGTTGTGGCGTAACATCACTTGCGTTGCACATAAATGGTCTTGATCAATAATACTATTTTCAGTTGTTTCTTGTCCTTGTATTTTCCTGGAACGTTATGGTAGCTTATACTCACCTTAGACACGAATATTACATGTCGTCTTGAGCAATTGCTGTTTTCCTACTTTTTCGACTTCTCTTGTCCCCGACGTTTCGTGCGACTGACGTTGTGGCGTAACATCACTTACCTTGCACATACATGGTCTTGAGCAATTACCGTACTACTATTTTCAGTTGTTTCTTGTCCCTGTATTTTGCTGCTTAACTTACCTTAGACATGGATACTACATGTTGTCTTGAGCAATTTCTGTTTATCTACTTTTCCAACTTGTCTTTTCCCTGAATTTTCCCATTTTCCCTGAAATTTGCACATGCATGGTCTTCAGCAATGATAATTATTAAACAAACAAAAGTGCCGTGCTCGTTCATGCCATTGTCATTCTACGCACATACACACCACCACCACCACCACCACCACCACCACACAAGACACACACACACACACCACTACCACACAAGACACACACACACCACCACCACCACCACAACCACACAAGACACACACACACACACACACACACACACACACACCACCACACAAGACCCGCAAGACCACACCACGCACACACACACACCACCACCAAAACCATCATCACACAAGACACACACACACACCACCACCACACAAGACACACACACACACACACACACACACACCACCACCACCGCCATCACACAAGACACACACACGTACACACACACACACACACACACACACACACATATACACACGCAGTCACACACAAGGCCATATTCACCGATTTACCTTCCTCTATCTCATTTATTCAGTCAACTCGTGACAAATCGGCTACAGAAAATTCTGTTGTACCAAAACCTGTTTAAAGTTGCCGAATTCGTGAAATCGACAAAATCGTCGATTTCGTGAAATCGATTGCCGATTTCGTGAAATCAGTTGCCGATTTCACGAATTCGACAACTTTAATCAGGCCTTTCACAATTTCGGCAATAGCCTGCCGAATTCGCGATCTCGGCAAGCGATTGCCGATTTCACGAATTCGGCAAATAGGTTGCCGATTTCATGAATTCGGCAATTACCAGATTTCGCTACGACATATATATGTATACATGTCCTACAACCACCGTATAGATCTAGCTCCATACAGACTACTTCCCAGCATAAGTGCTGGACGAAGTCTAAACCACTGACCATGGTCCACACATGAAGGCCAAGGCAGAGGGAGAAGTAGATGAAGCAGATGCAGATGGGGACCTTGAATTTGCTGACCAGAATGCTGACCAGTCCCGCCTGGAAGATGAAGGTGTTGAAGAAGAGCAGGAAAATGATGATGACAGCAAACACGATGCAGATGTCTTGAATCCTGAAACATCAAAAACAGAATATATATATATATAGCTATTCTGATGAACACGTGGGGGAATTCGGGGGCTGTGATTGGATGGTCTCTTCCAATCATCAAAGCATAATGCTACGGAAGTCAGCCATTTTTCTCAATATCCAAAAGCATATTGTCAATAACAAAGACGCATGGTTCCGGTTTACCCATCTGTACCACGGCGATGTTTCTATCGACAACAGCATACACTGACAACTTAAAAAGCTGTTTCAACAACTGTGTTGTGAAATCGAATGCACTTGGAGTCAGTTTTTCTTCCAAAGTCAGAAAGCGTCTAGCGGTGTGCATGTCTGCGAAAACTGTCATTTTGTAAGTTTGGAACAACAAATCAAGGTCATAACAGCTATATAATCGCTATTGTGTTTTCAGCGTAGCAATAGGGTCCGATATTTAGACTCGAACAAGTATAATGCGACTCGTCTTCGACTCGTCGGCATTATACTTGTCTCGTCTAAATATCGGACCCTATTGCTACGCTGAAAACACAATAGCTGTTAATATATTTTTGTTTTAATACAACCACATCAACCTTTGGGGAAAAAAAATTCCTGACATTTTCCAGTATTTTACCAGTACAAAACGTCAAAACATCAGAAATGAAATTGGCAACCGATCATACATACCAGCTGAATTTGTTTTCTCCTGACAAATAAGGTGTTAGTACTGTAACCACAGTATTTTAGACTTGGTTTGGTTGTCTGTGTCACAAAGATGTGAGTAGCATATTTGTGAGGTGAAACCACGTCGTGTTTTTAACCTCCCTAAATGTTGCACAGGCGATGGTAGCTGACGGGACTGGCGTTATTCACGTGTTTCTTGTGTTCCACGCAAAACTGGCTTTAGCTTGATATGAGCTGTGTTTGAGACATGTAGCTGGTCGGGGGTAAATAACGTCACAGCGTTTGAGATTTTCAACCGGGAAGGTTGTTCAGCGTGTGTCAGACTTGTTCTGGGAACAAGTACTCTTTCAAGAGACGGGTCTCTTAAGGTAAATGATTTACTATGTTGTATATTATTGACGTTGGAATACATAGCTGGAGCGTAAAGGTTAGTGTGTATAAAGTGCACCCAATCTTAGTGTGAAGCGTTGAGAGAATTCTTGATGTAATTGTTTCATGGGGAATTTCTTGAACATAATTGCTACGCATTTATGTTATGTTTAAGACGGTCATGCTTTGTATGGGGAGTGTTATTCATAGATTAAGTATTAGTTTGGATATTGAATGTGGACGGAATGTGAACGTGGAATGAACGAGAATGTATGAGTGGTACATGAACGTTTGGAAGAAGAGATGGTTTTAGAGAATGTTGTATTAAGACTTGGTTAAATTCTTTAGGAGTTTCCATGAGGGATTTCCATGGCGTATAAGGGAGGGACCTTACACGAGAGAAGCGCTAGACGACGGTGGAAGCAAGGGACCACCTCGGCGCAGATGACTAGACGAGTGGAGTCTTCATCGATACCGGTCGTAGCTGACGACGGTTGTTTCCGCTACGGGCGGAAGGGTTTCTCGGGGAGAAACCTGGAAGGTGTGTGTTGGCATCTTCAGTGAGAGGTGTGTTGGCATCTTCAGTGAAAGGTGTGTGTTGGCATCTTCAGCGAAAGGTGTGTGTTAGCATCTCTGTGTGTTGGCATCTGAATTCATTATTCTACGAGGATTCAGCGAGACAAGTAAGTGAACTGGCGACATGCAGTGAGCCGTGATACGAACTCGTGAGTGTCTGTTGGTACCTTCTTGTGTGCGTTAATCTATATTTGAGAAAGTATTGTTATAATATGTATTTACATGCCTTGAGTGAAAGCTGGAAGATTGTGCGAACTGTGTGTTGAAAAGTTGTTCGTATTGATGTATTTAAAGTGAAGAAGTATGTTGTTCTTGGTTGAGGAAATAATGAGCCTGCATCCTCCCAAATTCTGTTTTTGAAGTGTTTGGTGTGAAAGGGTAGAGACAGTGCAAAAGGGCAGAACACGCATAATAAATTCACATGCAAACCACTTCGTGACAGTCTGCCATAAACGACTGGCCATTCTTTCCGAGAGTCAGGATTCGTACGTTTGTACTTCTGAGAAAATATTGGTTTGGAAAATAACTAGCATGATCATTGAATAAAATTTATCTCATTCTTCCTGTTCAGCGACAGCCTTCCTGTTTACACATTTTTTTGCTATCAAGGTTTGGTATGAAAGTCTCTGCACAATAACCATAGGATTTTGATGACAATGGCTTGTTTCAGCTTGGAAGTCAAACATTTTCCTATCAATGAGGTTGCAAATGCAGGTTCTTATAACTTCTAACAGTACGTACACATATAACACAAGGAGGATGACATTCTGGAAGCGCAGCATTTCAGTAAAGGTGTTCATGAAAATATCAACCCCAAGCAGCAAATATTGCAGGAACAAGATGGGTCGATATCGTCCGACCAACATCTTGTCGCTTTTCTTGTGCTGTGGGCACTCTCAGATAAAATCTTCCACTCCACTCAGACAAGGTGGAGAGACCTGGGTATCCTATGGAACTATGCAACACAGCCTTTTCACAGGGCCATCATGATGTATTCTGGAACAAACAAAACCAGCAGAACAAATTGTAAATATTATAAAAACAATCTCATTCTCATTAGAATTTAGATTGTGATCATAAAAGCCCTTTCATAAACTTTAAAGTCAACTACCTGAAAGATAAGCCACTATCCTTTTCAATGTTTTCAATACAAAATGAACATCAAACATGAACCTTTTAGTTCCATACTTGTCCTCCACCATTACCCCATGTATGAGTGGTGTGTGTGTGTGTGTGTGTGTGTGTGTGGGTGGGTGGGTGGGTGGGTGTGTGTGTGTGTGTGTGTGTGTGTGTGTGTGGTTCCATGACTTGAACTTGAACTTGAAGTTTACTATGTGGTAGGCTGTGTAGCCTTTACATAGGTCCTATTACTAGACTGTAGCATGCGTGGCGGGCTATTTTACAATCTAGACTAGGCAGGTAGGGTTGTACATAGAAGTACTGTGGCGCCAGAAATTGTCTATCCTGGTCTTAAAGCTGTTGACTGATGGCGCTGTTACTGCCTCTTCAGGCAAACTGTTCCAGGTGTTCACTACTCGCTGGGAGAAGTAATTGCTTCGTACGTTCAGTCTACAGTGGTCTTTGCCGAGTTTCAGAGAGTGGCCTCTAGTGTCTCTACTGCTGATGGGCTCAAAGTGGGGTCTGTCCGCTTCGTACATGCCGTGCACATACTTGAAGGTGTCTATCATGTCGCCCCGCAGGCGACGGTGTTCCAGGCTTGGAAGTTTCAGAGCTTTCAGCCTCTCACAGTAGGGCTCGTCTTTCAGACCTGGAATGAGTTTGGTCGCTCTGCGTTGCACGTTCTCCACTTCAGCACATAGCGTCTTGTTGTGTGGCTGCCACACTGAGTGCCCGTATTCCAGCTTGGGTCGGACCAGACTCTTGTATAGTTGGATGAACATTTCCTCCGTCAGGTAGTCAAAAGTTCTCCTGATGACGCCCACGATCTGGTTGGCCTTTCCAGAGACTATGCTGACGTGTTCTTTGAAGCTCAGTCTGTTGTCGACGTGCACACCCAAGTCTTTCTCCACTTCACTCTCCTGTAGCTCAATGTTGACATCCACTCCTCCCCTCTTCCCCTTCATAAAGTACTTTGCCTCGGACTTCTTGTTGCCGAGCTTCAAGGTGTGGCACTTATCTGGGTGGAAGCGGAGCAGCCAGTTGTCCGACCACTGTTGTAGACTGTCCAGGTCATGCTGTAGTGCCTCTGGCCCCCCCTCTGTGTCGCTGCGAGTGTAGACCTTCGTATCGTCGGCGAATAGGCGGACAGGACAGGAACACACCTCCGGCAGGTCGTTGATGTAGATGACGAAGAGTAGAGGCCCGCAAACACTGCCTTGCGGCACGCCGCTAGTAACTTTAGCTTGCTGTGAGGATGCTCCGTTGACCACTACGCACTGGGTTCTGTCCGTGAGGAATGACTCCACCCATCTTAGGACCTTTCCTTGGATTCCGTGGGCCGCAACTTTTGACAGCAGACGTTTGTGAGGCACCGAGTCGAACGCTTTCATGAAATCAGTGTAGATGATGTCCACACTCCCGCCATCGTCAAGAACCTCAGTCCAGGCATCCAAAACATCCAGGAGTTGAGTCACGCATGACCGACCTGCGACGAAACCGTGCTGCTCTTTGTGGATAAGGTTATTCTCTGCCAGGTGCTTCATGACTTAAATGTTATCAATTCATTGTCGTTGACATTTTTAGTAAAGTGTGACAATGTTGAAGTAGTGGCATGCCATTGTCAGAAGCTACATACAAATCCAAGGTATGGTTTGGTATGTGAGTGTCACTGACAGTGACAGTCGGTTTTTGGGACGTACAGTACCGTTCACTCTTTTGATTCACTTATATCTATCTCTGTCACTTAAAAACATTATCCCTAACGCGCGAGTGGCAACATTTAATTTAAACTCCCTGCTGCTTACAGTTACCGCTCTATTACATGACAATAACAGCACAAACGAGCGAGTTACAAACCCGAGCTATTCGAAGACGAAAGATCGCGTAAAATAAGACAAACCATCTCCATAAATGTAAAATAAAGACTCAAATTGACGCAGCTTTTAACTCACATCTTCGTGATTTTACCCAAAGTCACCATAATCTCACGGTTTTTCCGTAGAGCATACTAAACACTGAGAGAAAACATGTTGAGACTTCTCCCTGCAACAGGCCCGCCATGCTGTTTACAGTCGATACGAAATCTCACGCGAACTGTGGAAATCTCGAAAAATGTCAGAAATATTGACTTTACACAGATTACAGTTTGTGCTTTCATAGCAGAGAATCACAAAAGAAGATTAATATTTAGACTATTCTATTTCATACTTTGTTTCTTAAATGTACTGAAATAAACTTGCGGATAAAAAATTTTGGCTGAAAGATTACGTGCACTATTGAAACAAACATGGCGCGGGAATCAACTTGTCTTTGACAACACCACAACAATCTTCAGCGATTTTCTTGTTTTCTGTGTTGATAGGTATGATACTAGATAGTGAACCTAAATAAGAAACACATGTTGATTTGTTTGCCTCGTCTGTATGCTGTGAATGCTGATCTATGTCATGAAAGGACGATGTAGCGTTGAGTGGTTAGGTCTGGGTCTACGGTACAATACTGGTGGCTACTTCAGAAATATGATTGGGATTGGGAATGGATTCTTATCTAACTGAAACAGAAAGGCTACATTTTCAAAATCTAAATGCTTTGAAAAAGCTGCTACTTTGTGCAGTCATACTCACGATTTCACTGTGAAGTGTCTGGCACTTCCTGTAAGTGTAACATAACATTACAATGTTCAGTCCTGTCCCAACATCTATTGAAGAAACTCTTGGACTCCAAGTCTGAAGATCAGTTCAACTGAGTGGAGATTCTTAGAATTCACACTGTACATGTATATCAAATTATGACCCGCAGTTTCACTGAAGGACTTGATTTGACTGTCAGCGTGCCTCGTCATTTCCAAGGCTGTCTCATCTTTTGACACAAAACCCTGTCTTCCAATTTCTGTTGTTACTAACTAACTAAGTGGTATCCGTGGAAGGGAAAATTATCCTGCATGTTTCTCTGCTGGTTGTAGTACAGTACACACTGAAAATGGTTATCTTGCATTCGAACACAGAAGTGCTGGTCTACAAAGTTTTGAATTGGAAGAGGTCTCACTCTCACTGTGCATGTACATTGTACTGCAATTAGTACAAAAGTTTTAGGCCAAAAAAAAAAATTGGTGTGGTTACGGTAACATAGCCCAAAAAAATAGGGTAGGAAGGTAGGCAATCACTTTTTTTTTTATTAACTTTTTTTTCTAATGTGTACAAATTAAACCTACTTGACAGGGAAATAAGTGTGCGACTCTGGCGATTTCGCTTTCATTGCATTTTTTGCACTGGGTTTTTTTTTTTTTTTTTTTTTTTTTTGACAAATGTAATAAAAAGTTATAGGATCGGCCCCTAAAATTAGGGTAGGTCGGGTTACCGTAACCACACCTATTTTTGTTTAGGCCTTAGTTAGCAATTGCACAGTCAATGAGTCATTCAGTTGATGTTGTGGTTTGATGCATTTCAGGGGGCAGATTCTGAGGCTTCCAAGATGAGTGAATTTAAGGTGCACCACCATGTCAGCGAGCTGATGAACCTCCTTGGGTAAGACTAGATCACTGAAGTATGACTCATTCATGGAATCAAGGAGAGTAGATAAAGCTAACATCATTGAAAATATTTCTTGATCAGTTTTTCCATGTCACTCTTTCTTCACATTGTTGACAGAACTTGAGTCAAGATAGTTTTTACTTGCTCTTGTTGCAGAAAGTAACATTGTTCCACAGCCCAATTTTTTTCTTTTCCAAACTAAATATTATCTTAAAATTATAGGCTAGTAATAACTCATATTTCTCACTACAATTTACACTCTATTTGCTTCTACATGTATTGCCGTAGTTAACAAGCTTTTCAAAGTTTTTTCGGCTGCTTTAAATGGTCCTGCACCTTTTGTGGAACATGTGCTCGACTGGATTCAATATATATATATATATATATTTTTGTAGATCTATGATAATTCTGTATCACTATCAGCCGTGCTTATGCTGTTACCTTTTGGTTTTGTGTTTGCAGTGTGAGGACTTCGGACGCCATAGGTGAAGAGGTGTACACAGAGATGTTGTTGAAGAACACTACTCCCTATATCACTACGCAGGTACACACTGATCAGGAGCTGTTGGTCTTATGTTACAATAGACAATGTTCGAAAATAACTGTAACTGTAATTATGAGGATGAAAGTCGCTTGTTCATTCCAATGCTTGTTATTCTCTCAGGTACCGGGAGATTGGTTCTGTATAACTCTCGCTTACTCCATTAATAATGTATGCATTTAGAGCGCTTACTTATATAGTTCCCTTTGGTCATTTGATAAACTGTAACTGTGTCAGGATTTGGAAGCGTGAAAGAGTTGTGCCCCTGTGACAAACAGGATTTGCTTGGTTGACCACAATCGCAGCAAATTACTGACTCTGATGTGTGTCTGCTTGATATGATGCCTTTTTCTTTCGAAAATCTCTTCCACAAGGCTTAAAAATCCTGACAGCTATTTCTGGAAAAGGTAAATTGAACATTGGATTTCCCTTGAGCCAGCCATTATGACGTCAGAGTCCGACTAAACATCGTATTTTGGCAGCTGGCTGAGGCTCATTAAAGAAAAAAACTTCTAAACTAAAATGGATCCATACATACCTTTTCTTTGTATTTTTGACCAAAATATTATATTTGGCACATGTCTCGATCTGTGTCAAATTTCAGAATTGTTTCAAAAATGCAAATAATGTTTAATATTTTAAATAGGTCAAAGAACAACTCCCACAAGCAGTCAGTGAGTTGCTCTGTTAGTGTTTGGGCAACCAATCAAACAAAGGGATAGTGACATAGCAATAACTATACTACACAAAGAAACTGCCAATTTTCAATTATTCAGCTACTACAACCAGTTGCTTACTTAATTTTACATACACTTTGCATGTATTTTAAAATGTTTTACTGGTGAACATACTTTACATTTCTGGTAAAGGATGACGTATGGTGACATTATTCTCAGTATCAGCCAGAAACACTTCTAGGCTCATGTCAAACAATTTTGTAAAATTTCAATAATTGCATTTGTTGTTGTTGAGGGAATTGTACTTTTTTTTCTTTATTGTTATTAGTGTTTCAGTGTCCTTTTTTCAGTAATTGAATATATGCTTGTAGACTGCATTTTAAAGCATATACTTTTTTTCTGATGCACAACGCAACTGACAAGAGTTTTAAATACTTGTTTGTTTGATGCAGGTGTCTTCCCACCAGTCGAAGAGAAAGATCGGGGAGTCCACGCGAACTCCCATTGAATTCTTTGCAAAATACGATGAACTGAAAGCAAAAAAGTGAGTCTACTTGCCACTTTGAAATGATCAGCTGCTGCATACATATGTTTATAAAATAGCATCTGCTTGTGTTTTGCATGCATACTTTAGTGTAACTCACTACTAACTGCTATGAGACACAAAGCTGAATGAAATGAAAGAGTTGAATGTATGTGTCTGTGTGGAGGCAGATAGAGAACTGTGATCATTTTAAAACCCTTTTTGTTGTTGTTGAAAATCACAGGTAATCCAAATCTCCGAGTTGTTGCGGATTTCCGCGAAAGCAATACATTTTTTTTTAAATGCACCATGAAAAAGGATAGTTTAACCCAGGTGAGAAAGACAAAAAAAGTGTTTTTCCTTGAATGGGTTGCCTAAAATCAGTCAAATCCGCACACAACATTTTTTAACATAATTATGGTGTGAGCCATAATTTTGGTCATAGAAACTCCCTGATAATGTTGGAAGGTGTGCATTTTCTAATAAGTTGAGTGTAAAACAAACTTTTTCCTGGAAAATTCAGTTGTAACCATAATGAGTTTAAAGTTGGCAAAGAAGAAATGCATGATGATTTGCTTCCCCTTGTGCTGTGTTCCAGTGTCAGAGATCTGGACCCTCTGGTCAACCTGCTGTCACGGCTCAGTGAAGACCAGCTGGTGAGTACACCGCACATGCGGCTATAGGTAGGCATAGCTGCCAACCCTCTCTGAATTTTTTGAGAATCTCCTGATGGTTGAAATCCGTAATGAAATCCCAAAATTTGTTTAATTTTCCCGAAAAGGAAAGTTTCTAAAATAGTTTGTGAAAGCAGCCTCTTTTGGGGGTACGAAACCAGTGAACAGACGCTCTGGTGAAACCAGCCAAGTCGTGTTGTGTTCTTTCTTTTGTTAAATGAATGGCAATTTTGAGCAGAACGTACAAGAAACAACATTTTTGGCACCTTCATTTACAAAAAAAGCTTCAGCCCCCGGACCCCCACAGGAATTTCATAGTCATAAGGTTGGCAGCCATGGGTAGGACGTCAGCCGGCCTTGTTTATCTCAAATAAACTCCATACTGACTATCCCCCCTCCCCTCCAAAGTACTGTTGATCAAACTTTGGACTCAGTATTCTGCTCATTGAGTCTGATTCCTGGTGAAAAAGTGTTTTGACTGAGGAATTTGTATTATCATCAAATCATTTTTTCTTATTAACCACTCGATGCGTTTTCTAATTAATCGAATTTCATCAAAAATCTGCTTCCCAAAATAGACAAAGGACTTCCTAGCCAAGAATGCAAAAGACAAGATGGCAACTGCTGGGATGACAACGTTGTCTTCTCACGACAAAATTCTGGCCCAGTTGCCGGAAGCAGGCACCAGAATGACGTCACAAGAGCTGTCAGAGGTTTGTGGCTTCTTATTTAAACGTGTAAAGTATGTTTAAATTATTAAAACTGAAAAATATGGGAGGAGCCAGCCAAGCCTCTGCTTTTATCAGATATGTAAAATATGTGTACATTACTTAAACATAAAGTGTGAGAAACTATTTTTTTTTATACCAATGTGTAAAACTACATGGCACTGAATTTTGAGAGTGTGGTATATTGCTTCCCAATAGTTATTAGTTTTTAAATCATGTTCAAATTGTTTTATCTGTCATTGATAACATTTGAAGTGGTATGGACGGATATGTATGTTTTCTGTGAGTGTTTGTGTGACTGTGAGTACATGTGTGTGTTTCAGTAATAATAAAATGGATGGAAAAACTGGGGCTGTGGGATGTTTCCTGTGATGTTGTCTAGCTTTGAAATGTATTACTTACGCACGCAGATCAAGGATCGCCTGCTAAAGGAAGCCAAGTCAGTGCCGGCTGCCAACACGCAAGACATCGTGAGGAAAGCTCTGAGAGAGAAGCAGCTCAAACACAATGGTATTGTTCTTCACCTCACGAACCAAGTTGAAGAACGTGTACACAAAAATATGTACAAATTAACACACACGCGCAAACTCTCTCTCTCTCTCTCTCTCTCTCTCTCTCTCTCTCTCTCTCTCTCTCTCTCTCTCTCTCTTTCTCTTTCTCTCTCTCTCTTTCTCTCTCTATCTCTATCTGTCCGTCTCTCTGTCTGTCAAAGAACTATCAAAATATTGGTCTAAAATTCGTTTTCCTTCAGGCTTCCTGGTCCCCTGGACCTCGGCCTATTTTCAGAGTTTTTTCTATTTTGGAATTCCCATGCCTGAATAGTAACAAGTTTAAAGTGCTGATGTAAACAATGCAGTTACATAGAGCTTTGATTCTACAGTCTCATTGTTTAGTCTTCAGAGTAATCTGTCAGTGTCACACAGTGCCTCTTTAAATTTACGCAACTTTAGACCTTGTCAGAATTTAGTCAATAAATAAAATTAAATGCACTATAAATGTCTAGTACCTGTTGCAACAGTAGCTCAGAATGTATTTGATGTTTTCTGTGTGTCTGATAGTGAACATACCAGTGCAGCCTGAATGGTTATTCCAACGACCAACACTTACCATGGACTTCATGGTTGGAGTGGATGGACCTACTGACCAGGTGATCATTCATTTCTTTTTGTTCACAAGGTTCAATGGATCGGTGAGCTCGTTTGTAGTATTTTGTGAACTTGTCGGTACAAAAGCTGGCAACACAGTGTTCATGCTTTTCATCTCTCTCTCTCTGTCTGTCTGTCTCTCTTTCTCTGTCTCTGTCTCTCTCTCTCTGTTTAAAATCTGTTGAACTAATGTATTTTCTCACAAGTATATGAACTACAGGTTCCTATCCAGCTTCATTGGCTCTGTCGATGCCCGTTTTTAACCGCTTGCTTCCCTTAATATAATAAACTGAACATAGAGTGTTGTCGTCCCAAACTAAATCTTCAAAAACTTGAATGCGTGTAATGGTCGTAGACTACTTCTAATTATAATCAACTTCTGGTTTTCTCAATTATTAGTTAGATAGAATTATTTTGAAGGCCAGGATTTCTGTTCTTTTTTCCTTATTTTTGACTTGTTTGGTTTTGCAGTTTTTTGCTTTTAAAGTGTTCCAGAAAAAATAACTTCATTTGTGATGTTGTCTTTCAGAATATCGTAGCCCTGGGCACCCTTCCAGTGACTCTACAAGAACACGCTGTGATAGAAGACCTGCTGTTCTGCATGCAGGTTTGTGGGCTGAATAAGATTTTGTGTTACTAATGTAATGTATTTTCACCCTTTCCTCATGCAGATAAAAATGGACCACTCTCAAGGTCTGTTTTGACTAATGTAGCACTTGCCATAATTAATTTTTGTCATACAGATGGTACATGAAGTAAGATAAATAAGCAAGCATGAGATTATTTGGTGGATTTTCAGTACTTTTAGTTCTCCAGAAATTGTTGAGATCCCAAGATTGCACAGTTTTGTAATTTCTCTCTCTAAAATATTGCAACGGGCATGGTGTGTGTGTGTGTGTGTGTGTGTGTTTAAATAGTGTGTGTGTGTGTGTTTAAATAGTGTCTTTAGTTTTCCTGGTATCGTTTTTTATGCATGGATAAAGATATTGATGCCAGATGCAAAAGACGGCAGTTTCCTGTGTTTGTTTCAGGGCATAGAGGGCAAGTATATCCTGGCTCGAGCACTGACAGAAAGATATGCGCCGAAAGAGTTTATGATTGACCAGAGCTTAGGTGAGTATAACATGTGTGGCTTTACAGGGTTCGTACGCTCCTTGAATCTCCTTGAATCCCCTTGAATTTTCAACCCCCCTTTTCAAGGACCTTGAATCTCCTTGAATTTGGAGAAAATGGTCATTCTTGTGTTTAACCTCCTTGAACCTCCTTGAATTCTGAAGTGCAGGCAAAAAAAAAAAATGTTAATATTAAAGTTTTTCAGCAATTTATATCGATTGTGTGCGTGTTGTGTGCAAGTCGTGTGTCGTCTGCCATCGTGCGAAGGGAAGTTGAAACCGATTACTTCCTCTTCATCCGGGTAGCTTTTAGCGCCATTTCTGAAGAAGCAGTGTGTCGATTCATCGTGACAGCGTTTCAAGCCATCGCCGGTCGAAAATCGTAGTCATGCCGGGTGGAATGTGCTTTTTTAACCCACGATGGCTGGAAGAAAAGGAATACAAGGATTGGATCCAGCGGGATTGCGACAAATACAAGGCTTTTTGCAAATGCTGTAAAATCGGAAGTCATGTGGACAATGAACGCTGTGAACTCGCACTACAGTTTCAAGTCGTGTGAGAACAACTCCAAACTGTTCCAGGCAATGTTCCCCGACAGCCAAGTAGCGAAGGGATATCAATGTGGCGAGGGGAAGACCAGGTATCTAAGTACTTTCGGCCTTGCGCCATATTTTCCTTCGCTGCTGAAAAAACGAGTGAAGGAGGAATCCGAATACGTTCTTCTGTTCGACGAAACGTTGAACAAGCACATCAAAATGAAGCAACTTGACATTTTTGTTCGTTGCTGGAACGGCCCGCAGCAAGTCCAAACGGAATACTACGCTTCCAAATTTCTTGGACATGCTTATGCAACCACCCTGATTGATTCTCTGGAGCCTGCCATGGTGGAGCTGGGATACCGGAAATACTCCTTGAAAACTCCTTGAATACTCCTTGAATTTCACTGTCAGGTGTCTGTATGTCATAAAGTTTATGTGTATACACTGGATGATGTTTGCGTTATGTGTATGATAATTAATGGTTGTTTTAGCTGTTTATATACATGTGCTTTGGGTACCTGTCTACTTCAGCAATTTGAAGATACAATCCACACGTGCTCCTTGTCCACCTGTTTCAGACACCCCCCTTGCTAGTGACCGGTCTGTGGATTGTATGTCTCACTAAAAGCAGGAATATTCACTGTCACAAGCCATACAAACCTGACAGAGTTAGCAGGAATATTCTCTGTCACAAGCCATACAAACCTGACAGAGTTAGCAGGAATATTCTCTGTCACAAGCCATACAAACCTGACAGAGTTAGCACGAATATTCACTGTCACAAGCCATACAAACCTGACAGAGTTAGCAGGAATATTGACTGTCACAAGCCATACAAACCTGACAGAGTTAGCAGGAATATTCTCTGTCACAAGCCATTAAATTACATATTCCTACTCCGAATCACATGTAGCAGTTTACTCAGTCTAAAGTGCTAGGTCTGAAAAGGCTACCCGTCTAAGGGGAGCAACCCCAACTAAAAAAGTGTAAACGTAGCCATGGTAATGACGACGCACCCAGGGAGTTACCTCCCCTCATGCGTACCGCGTCACTACTGCTACTGACCACGTGACCCCTATCATTCGACACTTCAGCTTTCTTGAGAGCAGGTCGTGGATTTTTTGGCTCTAGTGGAAGTTCGCTGTTTGGTGTTTGCTTAGACACCCACCGGCACCCACACACCCGTCTCTTCACCCGCTGCACTGGTAGTTGGTGAGCTCGTTCCTTTTACTAGTTTGAACGTATTTTTCAGTAGCTACTAGAAAATTTTCGGCCACGTGTGGTCACGTATTTTTTGGTAGCCATTTTGGAATTTTGTCGCCATTTTGTTTGTCAGCATGTCTGACGGGGATAAAAAGCGCGGCAAGGCTGATGTGAAGGGAAAAATTAAACCTAAGTCTTCCTCTTCTGTCCCTAAGCCTATTTTGGTTGTTGTTTCCGACGCGGCTAACAATACTGTGTTGACGGTTCCTATTTCTGCCCCGAATGACCAGTCGGTTGCTGGGCAGTCTAATCAACCTACATGTACCGTTACTTCTCGCTCGCCTTCTCTGCCGCTTGCAGATTCGGCGTCTCTGGTTTCCTCGTTGCTTTCTTCGCTGGTGCCCGAGCTTCGCACGTTGGTGAGAGAAGAGATGGTGCGTTCTAAGCCTTCGACTTCCGTTGTTCCGTCGTTGGCTTCCTTCCCGCTTCCGGCTGTGACGCTGTCCTTGACGGGGGTTGTTGCTTCTGCGTCTTCTACCGCTGTGGTTGGCGACTCAAGTAAGTCGGGCTGGTCCGTAGGTCCTCGTGAGACCGCTGGACGCTCCCTGCTGGGAGACAGCCCTTTTCGGCGGGTTCACGACCCGCAAACCCCTGTTCATTCTCACTTTGGCTTCGCGGAAGACCATCGTGTTCATGAGCAATGGCGGCATTTGGTTCAGGCTTCGCCGCTTCCGGCACTCGCCGGAAGCGTAGGTCCTCCGACGTACGCACCCGCTGGGGTCGTTTCCGGAGTTGACCAGCCAGTTCCGTCTGCTGCGCTTCCGGCACTCGCCGGAAGCATAGGTCCCCCGATGTACGCACCCGCTGGGGTCGTTTCCGGGGTCGACCGGACGTGGCCCTCCGGGCATTCGGCCTTCCGGCCGCCGTCCTCAGTGTCTGCGCTTCCGCTTTTCGCGGTCGCGTCTGATACTTTTCCGGCTCAGTCCGGATCTACTGCTCCTTCCGCTTCCGCTTCCTCTCGGGTGGCGGTCGCGGGGGGGCAGCACCAGCCCTTTGGGCAGGTGTTGTCTCAGCCCTGGCCGGGGCAGTCAGCGCTTCCTTCTTCGGTTGCGGCTTCGACTGCGGTTCCGGTTCCGGCGGCTGCGGGCATGCCGTCCTCTTACTCTTACCCTAGTCAGGGCATGAGTTCGGATGGTGTCGGTGTGGACGGGTTTCCGGTTTCCGGTTACGGTGTTCACCGCCCTTCTACCAGCAACGTGGACTTCGGTCCTTCGCAGGATGTTTCGGATTTTCAGTCCGTCGCCAGTGAGGTTGCACGTGTTGGTTATCCGGAGAGACTCAAAGTGGCCCTGGAGGCTGCTGCTGAGGTCACTTCGAGATATTTCGCGGAAGGGGCTTCGGTCGCTTCGGCTGCCGCTTCGGCTGCTCCGTCCGCGATGGCTGATTTTCGCTCTGGGAAGGAGGATGACTCATACTTCCGGTTTATGGAGTCTCCGTCCATAGCTTTTCAGCTTTCTCAGGTTTTGGCCAAGCCTTCTCCTTCCGGAAGCGGAATTCCTTCACTTCCGGTTCCACTGCTAGTGCCTCACGGCTCAGTTCCGGAGATTGCTCAGCAATGGATGGCTTCGCCTTCTCAGGCTTCTGCATTCGCACTGTCTTCTCATAGACGTTTGGTTTTGCAGAAGTCTACCAGGAACTTGTTGGATTCGTTCGCTCTCCCGCGTTCATCTTTGACTGTTCCTCCGGAGATGATGGCCTTGTTGGCCAAGCCTATCAAGAAGGATGATGGCGTGCTCTTGTCTGAGAACACGCTGATCGCTTCTGAAGAGGCAGGGCGTCAGCAGCTGGAGCTTGCCTCCATCGCTGAGACTCTTATTCGGGCTCTTTCTCGGGCCCTCACTGATTCGCTGAATCCTTTCTCTCTCAGCGAGGATCAGGATGCGGATGACGTCTCCACTTTGTTGGCCGCTCTTGCGAGGGTCAATGAAGAACAGATGAGACTTTCCGCCGTGCACTATGCACACTCTGTCATGTGTCGTCGGGATCTCTTTCTGGCACACTCACAGTTTTCGGAGCAGGCAACCAAGGACACTTTGCGTGCCTCACCGGTCTTGGAGGGTTCCCTCTTCGGGCATCTCATTTTTGACGCCCGGAGACAGGAAATTCAGGCGAACAGGGACCAGCAGTTTTCTGACTTCTCCCTGCACAGCCTTAAGCAATCCAAGCAGTCTCAGCCTTCTCAGCCGAAGCAGGCTAAGGTTGCTGGCCCTCCCAAACCGGCAGACAAGGGTCGTGGACGTTCTTCTTCTCGGGGCTCGAGAAGACGACCGTCTTCCGGCAGGGGGAGAGGCGGCTCGGGAAGCAAGCCTCACCCCCAATGAAGTGCTCCCGATCTCCCCCCCCACCCCGCCCTCCACTCTGGTGATGGCGGGGGGCCCTTCTCGGGCTCTTTCCCATTGGCTGGTCTCTATACAGAGTCAATGGGTCGTGGGGGTCGTGAGGTCGGGCTTCCGTCTTCTCTGGAAAGATGGCAAGGCTCCTCTGGTCAGGCGTCCGCCGGCGTTCAGGCCTCCCTTCTCTCAGGAAGCCATTTCCGTCCTTCGGTCGGAAATAGACTCCCTGGTGCAGAAGGGCGCAGTGGAGAGGGTCCTCGACCACAGATCCCCCGGGTTTTACGGACGGCTTTTCGCCGTCCCCAAAGCCTCAGGGGCATGGCGTCCTGTCTTGGACCTGTCGTTCCTCAATACCTTTTTGAGGGAGATACGGTTCAAGATGGAGACGCCAGCGTCGGTCAGGGACTCTCTCCGCCCGGGGGATTGGGCGACCTCCATCGACCTGACGGATGCATATTTTCATGTTCTTATGCATCCAGCCGACCGGAAATGGCTTCGTTTCCGGTGGGCAGGTCAGGTTTACCAGTTTCGCGCCCTTCCCTTTGGCCTGTCTCTCGCCCCTTGGGTCTTCACCATGGTCGTGAGACAGGTCTGCGCGCTGGTGAGGTCGCGGGGTGTCCGGCTACGTGCCTACCTAGACGACTGGCTCATCCTGAGTCAGAGTCAGGCGGGGTGCGAGCAGGATACCCAATCGGTTCTTCGGGAGGCCAACATGTTTGGCTTCACGATCAACCGATCAAAGTCGGAGCTCACACCGTGTCAGACATTCACCTACTTGGGAATGTCTTTCGACACGGTGGCTTGGACTGTCCGACCTTCTCAGAAGAGGGTGGACAAGCTCCAGGCGTGCATACGCTCCACTTTGCCTCTCCCGAGGGCTTCCCTGCGGACTTTGGCCTCCATCTTAGGGCAGATGGAGTCCATGGCTCTCCTGGTCCCCTTGGGGAGGGTCCACAAACGTCCTTTTCAGCTGGCGCTGAAGCCGTTCGTGGACTCTCCCACGGTGGATTGGAATGCCCTCATCCCTCTCCAGGGATGGTTCCAATCCGCTACCCATCCGTGGCTGGACACGGAGTGGGTAAGCAGGGGCGTGCCGATAGCCCTTCCTGCCCCAGACTTGGACCTGTTCACGGACGCGTCCTTGGTGGGGTGGGGGGCTCACACAGACCGGCTGACTGCGTCAGGTCTGTGGTCGGCAGATCAGAGGATGCAGCACATCAACTTGCTGGAGCTAGAAGCCGTGGCTCTAGCTCTGGACAAGTTCCGGCCCTCCCTTCAGGCCAAGCATGTTCGTCTGTTTACAGACAACACGACAGTGGCAGCTTACATCAACAAGCAGGGAGGGTCGCGGTCTCCGTCGCTTTCGGCCAGGGCCTGCGAGGTCCTGATTTGGTGTTCAGAGCATCAAATCAGGCTTTCGGCCAGGTACCTGCCCGGAAGCTTGAACACTCTGGCGGACGCGCTCAGCCGCTCCGACAGAGTGCTTCAAACAGAGTGGACCATCACTCACGGAGCGCTGGATCGTCTCTGGTCTCTTGTGCAGAAACCTCAGGTGGACCTTTTTGCCACCAGGTTCTCGAAGAGACTACCAGTGTTCGTCTCACCATTCCCGGATCCCGAGGCGTGGGAGACGAACGCGATGGACATTTCCTGGTCAGGCCTGGAGGCTTACGCGTTCCCGCCATTCCAGTTGCTCACGCGAGTTCTCAGGAAGGCGGAACAGGAGGGCCCGTCCCTCCTGCTGATCGCTCCTCTTTGGCCGTCTCAGCCGTGGTTCCCGGACCTGCTGAGACTCGCCCAGGGCCCTCCTATTCCTCTCGCTCTCACGCGAGGAGAACTGGTACAGCCTCACACCGGCAGCCTCCACGCAGAGCCTCAGATGCTGAATCTTCACGCGTGGAGGTTGTGCGGTCTTCTCTGAGGCGCAAAGGGGCATCAGATTTGACCATGGACCTGGTAGGACGCTCGCACAGAGCATCTACCTCGTCCGTATATGAGTCACATTGGAGGGCCTGGGTTTCCTGGTGTCACGAGCATCAGCTGGATGCTACGGCGCCCCGCACGATGCACGTGGTGAACCATCTTGCTTTCATGTCCTCGCAGGGAGCTTCAGCTGCCTCGTTGAAAGTAAGAAGATCGGCCATCTCGGCGACCCTACGCCAGTTAGGTCGCTCTATAGATGTTAGTGGCGTTATTGCTGGAGTCATCAAGGGCGCTTCCCTTTCTGACGTCAAGACTCATACGCCCGTTCCTAAGTGGGATCTCTTATTGGTCATGGAGTTTCTGCGCTCAGCGGATTTTGAACCTCTCAGAGATGCCAGTTTTGCGAATCTTACACGTAAGTCCCTTTTCCTTTTGCTGCTCGCATCGGCACGAAGGGGCAGTGAGATCCACGCTCTTTCCGGTAATTCGGACGACATTTCCTTTGAATCAGATGGGTCCGTTACTTTGCGGTTTCGACCTGAGTTTCTTGCGAAAAACCAGGCTCCCGAGCGAGCTTCTCCTTTGGTCCATGTCAGGCCGTTGTCCACTATTCTGGCTCCGAATGACCCAGACTTAGTAAATTGCCCTGTTAGAGCTCTTCACATCTACCTTGCCCGTTCTCAGTCACTTAGATCCGCAGCTCAAAAGCTCTTGTTTATTTCTCTCAATACGGAGAGACATAAGGATATAACTAAGACGACTCTGGCCCGGTGGGTGTCGGCGCTCATTAAGCATGCTTACGAGTGGAGCCGCCATAACGAAGGAGGGACACAGCCTGTCCTTCCTCTGGAATCAGCTCGGGCTCACGAGACGCGAGCTTGGGCGTCTTCCTTGGCCGTGTTACGATCAAGAAGACTGGAGGAGGTGCTACACACCGCATACTGGCGTTCCGAGGATGTCTTCATGAATTTTTACCTGCGTGACATCTCGGCTCTTCGCCAGGATGGATCTAGAGCTTTGCCTGCCATGGTGGCAGGTGGTCAGCTCTTGACAAGGATTTGAGAGTGAGTTTGAACTTTTTCTTTCCCACCGCCTTGTTGTAGTAATCTGCTACATGTGATTCGGAGTAGGAATATGTAATTTAATCGAAAATTTTATTGTAAATTTTCATTTAATAAATATACCTACCCGAATCACATATCGTAGTCCCTCCCACCTACCCCGCTTATGATTTGGAGATGTTATTCTTCGAGTCGAATGATAGGGGTCATGTGGTCAGTAGCAGTAGTGACGCGGTACGCATGAGGGGAGGTAACTTCCTGGGTGCGTCGTCATTACCATGGCTACGTTTACACTTTTTTAGTTGGGGTTGCTCCCCTTAGACGGGTAGCCTTTTCAGACCTAGCACTTTAGACTGAGTAAACTGCTACATGTGATTCGGGTAGGTATATTTATTAAATGAAAATTTACAATAAAATTTTCGATACAAACCTGACAGAGTTAGAAGGAATATTCACTGTCACAAGCCATACAAACCTGACAGAGTTAGCAGGAATATTCACTGTCACAAGCCATACAAACCTGACAGAGTTAGCAGGAATATTGACTGTCACAAGCCATACAAACCTGACAGAGTTAGAAGGAATATTCACTGTCACAAGCCATACAAACCTGACAGAGTTAGAAGAAATATTCACTGTCACAAGCCATTCCAACCTGACAGAGTTAGCACGAATATTCACTGTCACAAGCCATACAAACCTGACAGAGTTAGCAGGAATATTGACTGTCACAAGCCATACAAACCTGACAGAGTTAGCAGGAATATTCACTGTCACAAGCCATACAATCCTGACAGAGTTAGCAGGAATATTGACTGTCACAAGCCATACAAACCTGACAGAGTTAGCAGGAATATTCTCTGTCACAAGCCATACAAACCTGACAGAGTTAGCAGGAATATTCACTGTCACAAGCCATACAAACCTGACAGAGTTAGCAGGAATATTCACTGTCACAAGCCATACAAACCTGACAGAGTTAGCAGGAGTATTCACTGTCACAAGCCATACAAACCTGACAGAGTTAGCAGGAATATTGACTGTCACAAGCCATACAAACCTGACAGAGTTAGCAGGAATATTCACTGTCACAAGCCATACAAACCTGACAGAGTTAGCAGGAATATTCACTGTCACAAGCCATACAAACCTGACAGAGTTAGCAGGAATATTCACTGTCACAAGCCATACAAACCTGACAGAGTTAGCAGGAATATTCACTGTCACAAGCCATACAAACCTGACAGAGTTAGCAGGAATATTCACTGTCACAAGCCATACAAACCTGACAGAGTTAGCAGGAATATTCACTGTCACAAGCCATACAAACCTGACAGAGTTAGCAGGAATATTCACTGTCACAAGCCATACAAACCTGACAGAGTTAGCAGGAATATTCACTGTCACAAGCCATACAAACCTGACAGAGTTATTTCCGCAATTCCTCGATTGTCTTAGTTCCGAGAGGTGAAATGAACCAAAATCTAAAGCACAAGTGTAAACTTGCTGTTTGATAGACATTATCAGTATTTAAACTATATGCTAAAAGGTAAGCTGACCAACAAAAAAAACACCACTTTTTCGATGATGAACATGTGACAGTCGTAATGGTCTATTGCAGATCCATCTCTACAGGAGCTTGTGCGACGAATTCTGCCTCTGTGTTCCAACTATTCAACAGTGGTGCGTTTTATTGAAGGTATGTATTGATATAGTTGAACCCCCTTTTAAGGCTTACACATTTTTGTGAAAATAGGTCTTAAAAAGAAGGGAGTCTTAAAGGTGGTCGTCTACATTTTTGCTTTTTTTCAATAATCTTATGGTTAGATTTTCCTCAAAAGTTATGTCAGATGATGAAGGAACCATGAGAAAAAAAGTTATAGAAAAAAAAATATATGTAAAAATTTTTTTATTTTTAGGTAGCGTGACTCACGCTTCCAATATTTTGTTTTCTGTTTGCTGAGAACATGTGCTTTGCCTAAAAATACTGACCAATCAAATTCATGTCACTATGCTTATAGCCACGCCCAAACAAGTGCAGCAACAGTTTGACACTGGAGCGCTGTCCACGCTTTTTTTTAAACGCACGAAATGCACGGGATTTGAGAGGAGTTTTGCGCTTGGCATTTTCCAAATAAGGATATCCTACTATGAGTACTACGTTGGAATACTACAATGAATTTTCAAACGGCTACACTGGCTTCGTCTTTCCTGATCGAAAGGGGGTGTATTGTTGATATTTGTAGATAATAGACTCTGCATTTGAATGGTCAAATGGCGATTTCGGTATACAAATGTAGACAAGGACCTTTAAAATGGAGGTAAATGTACAGGTGTAATGAACAGAAGGTCTTAAAAAGCAAGGTCTTGAAAGGGGGAAGTCTTAAATAGGGGGTTCCATTGTGTTGTGTACACCTTTCACCATAAATAGGGGGTTCCAATGTGTTGTGTACACCTTTCACCATAAATAGGGGGTTCCAATGTGTTGTGTACACCTTTCACCATAAATAGGGGGTTCCAATGTGTTGTGTACACCTTTCACCATAAATAGGGGGTTCCAATGTGTTTTGTACACCTTTCACCATAAATAGGGGGTTCCAATGTGTTGTGTACACCTTTCACCATAAATAGGGGGTTCCAATGTGTTGTGTACACCTTTCACCATAAATAGGGGGTTCCAATGTGTTTTGTACACCTTTCACCATAAATAGGGGGTTCCATTGTGTTGTGTACACCTTTCACCATCAACAATTTCTGGCACCAGGTAAATCTTTAACGTTGTTGCTGCGGTAGAAGCAAAAGCATTGCCCAAAGTTGTCCTGTTTTTTCTCATATTCTTTGTTTTTATCTTTTAGTTTTCACTGTAACCATTGCAATGTTATTGTGTGTGTTTTGCACAGAGGAAGAAGGAGATACATGTACCAACATTACTGACAATCCATACCCAGGCATCTGCTGCCTCAAAATTCCTTCACAATTTGTTTTATTATTTTTGCCGTTTGTTTTTCTACCACCAGAGAAATCAGCCTTCGAGTATGGTCTGGTCAACCACGCGTTGTGTGCAGCGATGAGGTCACTAGTGAAGGTAAAATATATTTGATCACCATTCTTTTAATCCTTTCAGTGGTTAGTTTGATGGGAACAAATGTTGATATTAAGAGTAAAAGCAATGAAACTGTTCCTCATCTTTTCCACTGTGTATTTTGAAAATAACATGTCAGGTTCATGGATAAGCTGTTTAATTTTGTTTTGTTTTTATTTAAACCCAAATAACCGAAAATCTCAGATGTGATTAAATATAAAATGACTATTGCTTCTTTGCTCTGCTATTGCTCTTCCGGGGTATCGCTGCTCCGGGTAAATACCCTGGGGCTGTTTGAGTTGCATTATGTAATGATCTGCTTCATGTTAGTCCCGTTTTCCACAAAATAAAACAAATTCTTTCAGCATGATTTTGTTTCCTTTCGGCAAAATACTATAAAGCCATTGGAGACCATAGCCATTTATTGATGCACATATATTATTTGTATTGCTTTTTTGACAGGACTACATGGTTCTGGTAGCACAGTTGGAACACCAGTACAGAGGGGTAAGTATTTTTGTTACCGTATAATTTCTTGTAAGGCCTAAAAAAAAATAGGTGTGGTTACGGTAACCCGACCTACCCTATTTTTAGGGGCCGACCCTATAACTTTTTATTACATTTGTTAAAAAAACACAAAAAAACACAAGAAAACGAGTGCAGAAAACGCAATGAAAGCAAAAGCGCCCGAGTCGCACACTTATTTCCCTGTCAAGTAGGTTTAATTTGTACACATTAGAAAAAAAAGTTAAAAAAAAAAAGTGATTGCCTACCTTCCTACCCTATTTTTTTGGCTATGTTACCGTAACCACACCTATTTATTTTTTTGGCCTAACTTCTTGACTTTGATTGATAGGAGAAACACTACATTGTTGGTGGCAGCTGTCTCTTGAATCATGTAGTATCTAATGTTTATGGACATTGTTTAGATGGGCCAAGTATGTAGTGGTGGTGCCCTTTCCCAGGCATTACACGTAATCCAAGTTAATCTGCAACATACTTACAAAGTTGTCCTTTTTAAGAAGGTGATAGTTTTGGGATGTGACCTTTATTAGTTGGTATCATCTTAGAATATGACCTCTTTTAGGTGACCTCTTTTGGAATCTCACCTCTTTCAAAAGGTGACCTCTTATAAATGTGACCTCTTTTGGAAGGGGATTTCTTTGGAAGATGACCTGTCACTGGAGAGGATTCATGTTAATTAATGCTATAGGTATTTTGAGTACAATTGATATGCTGAATGGTTTATTGACCTGTTGTTTGTTAATTTTATCTGACCATGAATGCAGATTACTGACACGTTTAATGTAACCGTTGTTTGCATGTTTCCAGGGCCACCTGTCCCTCCAGAAGATGTGGTTTTACCTGCAGCCCACCATGCGCACACTGGAGATCCTGGCCTCCATCGCTAACTCCATCAACAGGGTTTGTTGCCTTTCTTGTTTTGAGCATAAGCGGTATGGCCTGCAAATATTTGTATGCAAAGCATTCTCGGTATTTACCTGAATTGACAACTAACAATGTGGCCTTGATGTTTAAATGAATGCACCACACACGGACACATTGTTTGTTTGTTCTTCTTCTTTGTTGTATGTTGAACGGTTTGTTCCCTCGTTGAAGCAAGTTACCCAGGACATCAGCTTACGTCCTACCGACAGTGAAAGGGTCAATAGACAATGTTGGAAAATAACTGTGTGTGGGATGCTTATTGGCTGTGGAAGAGTTGAGCCCCTTCGAAACAGTGAGGCAAACACAGAGGTCATGGTGGCACAGTGAATAATGAGCTACGACGTGAATGTCATGTGATTTCTGCTCAATTTGACTCCCTTTTCTTTACAAATATGCTCATCAAAACTTACCCATAACTGCCAGTGCTACCATGATCACTTTCTTTCACTGAGCAGTGTTCACATGTGTTTTTTTCAGTTTTAAAGGGGGCGAAACTCTTCAACAGCAAGAGGAACCCCCATCAGAGTTATTTCCAGCATTCATCTATTCTTTTCCAGTCTTTTCATGGCTGTGTCTTCATAAAGCTGCAGAGATCGCATACTGTTTTTTTGATTGAAGAGATCTATATTGTCATTGCAGTAGTATTAAACAACATCAGGATGTTCTGTGCATACAAATTCATTGTACTTCTTTTATCTTTGGTTTGTGTATGTGTGTGGTTATTTTAGCGGATTAAGTCCTTTAAAGTTATTCTTCGTTGCAGGGAGAGTGTATGGGGGGAGCAGTGTTGAGTTTGCTGCATGAAAAGACATCTTCTCTGATAGGGTGAGTTACAAAAATGTGTGCCCTTTTCATGTTAGTCTGCCATGGTGGAGTAAATAACGAGTAGAATATGAACCTATGCTATAACAAGTAAAATGATAACTCGCATCACTGTACAGATTTGAAGGCTTGTGCATTCTTTACAGATGTGGCACAAACAAATGTTTGAGTTTACAGGATTAACAATAAATGTATTGTTTTGTCAACGATTACACATTTCATAGGTCAACCCTACTTGTTTTTTGTATCTTTAGTGTACAAGAATAAGAATGAATGTCTAACCTGTATATATGCTTCCTTTGTGCAGAGACGCTAAGAGCCAGGAGCTGTGCCTATTTCTCACTCAGTCGGTAAGTTGTGCATCTGAAATGTCTGCTGTACAGTGGAACACCCCGACTTCAGACCCCCCGACTTCAGACCCCCCGACTTCAGACCCCCCGACTTCAGACCCCCTGACTTCAGACCCCCCGACTTCAGACCCCCCGACTTCACACCCCCCGACTTCACAACCCTAACCCTTTTCAACACCTTGCTTTCCACACTTTCTGTCATAACCTGTGTAAATTTACCCCCATTTTAAGACTCCCTCCTTTCTAAGACCTGGATTTTTCAGGTGTTTTTTTTTTATGTCTTAAAAGGGGGGTTCCACTGTATTTGGGTTACTTCTGTTCATGCATGAAGTGTTAAAATAAGCTTTACTCTCAGGTTATATTGTCCACTTCCAGAAGTGTTTTATTTGACCAGGTGAATTAGTACTGTCTAGCTGAGATCAAATGAAGTGTTATAGCCCTGAATGATCTTTAAGGTTGATGTGTTTGTTGGTTTGTATGTAAACTAAGAAAGGATTCCTTGAGTACAAAGTATGCCCTGGTAAATATTGAACTTTAAAACAAACAATTTTTTTTAACCTGTTTCCAAAGTAAAAAGACCCATAAACTGCCAGTTTGAATAAAAGAGTATAAAACATTGCTTTCAAGCAAATGAAACAGGCCTTTGTTGTAGTGAGAAAAATTCTTCCCCCAACTTGCTTGTCATTGTTAATGGGCTGTACTTGCTTTTCAGGCATGTGTGCCATACTTTGAGATTCTGGAGAAATGGATCTACAAAGGAATCATTCGTGACCCTTACTCAGAGGTAGGTTGAGTGTGTATGTGTGTGTGTGTGTGTGTGTTTGTGAGAGTGTGTGTGCTTGTGAGAGTGTGTGTGTGAGTGCATGTTTGTGTGAGTGTGCATGTTTGTGTGAGTGTGCATGTTTGTGTGTGTGCACATATGTGTGTGCGCGCATGCATGAGTGTGTTTGTGTGTGTGTCTTGACTTGTAAAGTTAAACACAGAGAGGTCAGGTGTGGTCACGGTGGTATTCTGACACAACAATTTAGCCCAAAAGGAATGTAAAGTTGCTTGATTTATGCCTTGAACAAGAACTGAGTTTTGGTTTGGTACAGGAAGACAACATGTGACTCTGCAGCTGCTGAAAACTGCTACAGCATTTATAAACTGACAATTTCTCTATCTGCAAAATAATGGACCACAATGTTTTTGTGTTTGTGTGTGTGTGTGTGTGTGTGTGTGTGTGTGTGTGTGTGTGTGTGTGTGTGTCACAGTGTGTATGTGTGTGTGCGTGCATGTGTGCATGTGGGTTATAGTGACATTTTTGAATCAATCTGTATCAGATGCAAGCAATAAAACATCTCCCTTGCGTCTTGTTTCAGTTCCTGGTGGAGGAGAACGAGAAGATACAGAAGGAAAAGCTGCTGGAAGAATACAACGATGCATATCCTTTCATACAGAGATCAATGATAAACAACTAGCGTTTAACAGACCGTATGCATATCCTTTCATACAGAGATCAATGATAAACAACTAGCGTTTAACAGACCGTATGCATATCCTTTCATACAGAGATCAGTGATAAACAACTAGCGTTTAACAGACCGTATGCATATCCTTTCATACAGAGATCACTGATAAACAACTAGCGTTTAACAGACCGTATGCATATCCTTTCATACAGAGATCACTGATAAACAACTAGCGTTTAACAGACCGTATGCATATCCTTTCATACAGAGATCACTGATAAACAACTAGCGTTTAACAGACCGTATGCATATCCTTTCATACAGAGATCACTGATAAACAACTAGCGTTTAACAGACCGTATGCATATCCTTTCATACAGAGATCAGTGATAAACAACTAGCGTTTAACAGACCGTATGCATATCCTTTCATACAGAGATCAATGATAAACAACTAGCGTTTAACAGACCGTATGCATATCCTTTCATACAGAGATCAATGATAAACAACTAGCGTTTAACAGACCGTATACATATCCTTTCATACAGAGATCACGGATAAACAACTAGCGTTTAACAGACCGTATGCATATCCTTTCATACAGAGATCAGTGATAAACAACTAGCGTTTAACAGACCGTATGCATATCCTTTCATACAGCGATCAGTGATAAACAACTATCGTTTAACAGACCGTATGCATATCCTTTCACACAGAGATCAGTGATAAACAACTAGCGTTTAACAGACCGTATGCATATCCTTTCATACAGAGATCAGTGATAAACAACTAGCGTTTAACAGACCGTATGCATATCCTTTCATACAGAGATCACTGATAAACAACTAGCGTTTAACAGACCGTATGCATATCCTTTCATACAGAGATCACTGATAAACAACTAGCGTTTAACAGACCGTATGCATATCCTGTCATACAGAGATCAATGATAAATAACTAGCTTTTAACAGGTGCTCTCTGATGTTGCAATTCATTCCGGACAGGGGGATGTTGTTTGGGGATGTTTTTTAGGGGGGTGGGAGGACAGGTTGTTAAAATGTTTGTATCTCCATTGGGAAGAATGAATAATCTTTTTAAATCATTTATATTTTGCCCACCCATTTATTATACTAGTAGTTTTGCAAAACAGCTGGTACCTTGAAGATGTGTCACGTTCATTGCTTGGGGCGAGATACGGGTAGGAAAAACGCAGAAGAAAAGTATTTGACTGCGTAAGGATAAAAGATTGCTTTTTTGAAATGACAGATATTTTGCTTCTGATGAATTTATAATAATAATAAGAAGAATGAACACTTCTTAATGGCCCCTTCACGCCAGAGCTCACGGCGATGTACAATAGCAAAAATACCATTGCTTTCTGTATTCTGGTGAAACGGTTTATGTGTTACTCTTAGGCGCAATTCGAGTGTATTATTACAAGAATTGATGAGAGAAAACTCATAGGAATTGTTCTTCAAGAATGTACGGAGCATAATTTTAGTTACACATCAAACAGCTTGTGTGTTAGAATCCTTAACAGCTATCCACCTACTGGGAACAGCACTACACTATCTGTCGGGAGCGCATCCCAGTGTTCTTGGAGCAAGTGGCCGACAAGATTCTCAACACAGGGAAATATCTGAACGTTGTCCGGCTTTGTGGTGAGACATTCGGCTTTATTTGGAAGTTTAGACAGCTGTTCTTTTAGGTTTTCAAAGAAGTGAATGATTAGTGGTGGAAGAATCCAATGTGGCAATCATCTGAACTTTTGAAGGGATGAGACAAACTATAAAGCAGAAGCAGAAGCTCTCATGCAGGCCGCCTCCTTGGTTCAGGACTCCGCAGACCCTTGCTACCAAGCTGTCTTCCTCTCGGACGCCCTTTCAGTCCTTCAGGCCCTAGAGAACGACAAACTCCCACAGCTGGCCAAAGCATTACAGATGGTCAGACAAACCAGAAGAGTTGTCCTCCAGTGGATACCAGCACACTGTGGGATACCAGGAAATGAAAGGGCAGATGAGCTGGCAAAAGAAGGAGCCGTGGAAGACCAACCTGAAAACAGTGTCAGCTTTAGTGAGCAGAAGACAATCATCAAGGCATTGATGAGGCCAAGGACAAACAGAGATGACTACCACACAATGTCCAGAGAGCAGCAAGTCAACCTCATCAGGCTGCGTACTGGCCACAACAGGCTCAATACTCACATGAATCGAAAGTTCAAGCTGGCGCCATCACCAACCTGTGCCTGCGGTCAAGAAGACCAAACAGCGGAACACATCTTACAGCGATGTCCCTTACTAGATGAGGAACGAAAAGAAGTGTGGCCGTCACCAACTCCCTTGCAGACCAAACTATACGGCAGTCGACAGGAGTTGGAGAAAACGACAACATTTATCACCAGTGCTGGACTGATTGTGTAACCTCTGCGAACGCCAAGAAGAAGAAGAAGGGATGAGAAATCTTCTTTCGGTTCTTTACAGACCTAACCATTCTGTCGAAGAAATCTCCACAGCGAACAGAATTTAAAAAGGATGAGGCGAGATCAACAGGTTTGTAAGAATTCAGTGCCTCCTGTGTCAGCTGAACAGATATTGGTGACAATGACTATGTCTGAACAGTATATGGACCGTGGTTGAAAGAAAGTTGCAGTATAGATTTTAAAGAGAATGAGAACAGTAAAGTTAAATTTGCCACAACTTTCATCATGACTGATTATCTCTCACAGGCACTCTGATGGTCTGATAAGGATAAGATAATGATAAGATTTGATATAGTCCTGTGAGGTTTCCCTCATTGAAATTGGGGCTGCTTTCTCACTGGGAAAAGCGGGCGGGGATGTAGCTCAGTCGGTAGAGCGCTGGATTTGTATCCAGTTGGCCGCTGTCAGCGTGAGTTCGTCCCCACGTTCGGCGAGAGATTTATTTCTCAGAGTCAACTTTGTGTGCAGACTCTCCTCGGTGTCCGAACACCCCCCGTGTGTACACGCAAGCACAAGACCAAGTGCGCACGAAAAAGATCCTGAAATCCATGTCAGAGTTCGGTGGGTTATAGAAACACGAAAATGCCCAGCATGCTTCCTCCGAAAGCGGCGTATGGCTGCCTAAATGGCGGGGTAAAAACGGTCATACACATAAGAGCCGTGGGAGTTTCAGCCCATGAACGAACAAACAAACAAACAAATGTGGGGAAAGCAAGCTGCCATACAGTACGGCACTACCCATTTGTTTTCTGCATGCATGTATTCATGTTTCCAATTCCTGAGAGTGAGACTTTCGCTTTGAACTTAATTGGGTTCTTTATCATGCGTTTGGACACCGATGAGAATCTGCACGAAGTTGACTCTGAGAAATAAATCCCTTCCCGAACATGGGGATGGAACCCATGCCGATAGCATCAACTGGTTTTGAAGCCAGCGACGCTTCTGACTGAGCTATTTCCCTGATGGTGGTGATGATTTGTGCAGGTCGTGACGTAAAGTGCCCTCATGCGGCTGACATGGTGTACACACTGAAGGAGCGACGATACTATGAGCAGATTGAGCGAGCGTACGACTTCGCCAGCAAACTGCTGCTGGAACTGCTGATGAAAGAAAAGGAACTGCTTGCACGCATCAAGTAATATTGTTGACATTGCATTACGCTTTTCCTCCCATCATGCTGCATCAAGTAATATTGTGGACATTGCATTACGCTTTTCCTCCCATCATACTTTCTGTTATTCTATCATTTTTGTTCTTTCTGTCTTTCTTGCCAATTTCTACCTATCTCTCATTGCAAATAATGTACATGTATATCTTTAATGTTAATGACAGACACTTGAACATAGGGGTATAGCCTGAAGTTGACTCAATAAGGAAATGTTGTGCTGGTGCAATTTTGGCGTAACTTGATTCTTGGCCATTTTGATGTTTTTGTGCTTTAGACTAAGTAAATCATTCTTCATGAAAAATATTCTCTTAAATACGATTGACAATACATGATTTAAAATTCTTTTATCTTTCAATCCATACCAGGAATGAATATAAACATTTTTTCATAACAAAGTTAATCAGTTTTGTTCTTCTCCTGATTAGCTGTTCAAAATGAGTTACGCCAAAATTCCACCACCACCACCACCACCACCACCACTTTGACTTTTGTCTGTATCTGTGAGTGTGACAGCTGGCTCACACATGCAGGATCACACATTCTTTAATTTTGAGATGCATTTTTTTCAAGCATATGCAACTGTGGGTGAAGAGATGACACACTACGGGAATCTTTACTTATGGCTTTCGTGTTATTTATGTGTCAGGTCCATCAAACATTACTTCTTGCTGGACAAGGGTGACTTCATCGTGCAGTTCATGGACATGACGGAGGAAGAGATGAAACAGAACATCGATGATATCCTTCTGATGCTGTGGTTGTACAAATGTAGTCTTTTTCCAGTGATTCCCTTTTGAAATGCTTTCTGAGCTTGATGGAATTTTCAGTACCGGTAGTGTTTTGAAGAAAGAGATGAAACAGAACATCGATGATATCCTTGTGCTGCTGTGGTTTTGAGACTGGCAATGTTTGTTTCGACTGATTTCCTTTAGGCATTAGGTTGTTTTTAGTAGAACTCTTGAAATGCTTTCTGAGCTTGATGGAATTTTCAGTAGTGTTTTGTAGAAAGAGATGAAACAGAACATCGATGATATCCTTGTGCTGCTGTGGTTTTGAGACTGGCAATGTTTGTTTCGACTGATTTCCTTTAGGCATTAGGTTGTTTTTAGTAGAACTCTTGAAATGCTTTCTGAGCTTGATGGAATTTTCAGTAGTGTTTTGTAGAAAGAGATGAAACAGAACATCGATGATATCCTTGTGCTGCTGTGGTTTTGAGACTGGCAATGTCCGTTTCGACTGATTTCCTTTTTGCATTGGGTTGTTTTAGTAGAAGTCTTCAGATGTTTTTTGAGCATGGCAGTGTGTATAGTAAAATTCTTATTTGTGCTGGTATTAGACTAGGTGAGAAAAGTATTTGGTAAAAACGTGAGAGCAAATTATATAAGCATAGGTTTCCTCTTCTTGTGCCTGATGAAGAGTTGGACTAGGAGTTTTGATAAAGCAAGAACATAAAATTCTGTGTTCAGTACGTCTCAAAAATAGTAGGTATGTGAAGTAATGTTTAATTCCTTCACAGCGTCGCTATTAGGAGCATACAATAATGAATACAGGGTGAGCTGAATTGTAAATTAAATTACATATTATTACCCAACTCACATATAGCAATTAACTCTAGTTCAGTGCTGGTAACGCTGTACACGTTCCCCTTGGTAACAAGGGAGACCACCCTAAAAAAGAGTGATCCATCCCATAATATCAGACCGATGTCCGGTCCAACATCCGTATGCGTGCGCATACGCCGCCATTTGTATCATTCTCTCTCAGCGGTTCAACTGGGTAGGACGCTCCTGATGTACGCTCCTGCTGTTTTCAGCTTTTCGCCAGAGTCTTTTGCTTTGGCTTCTCCCCTTGGTCGCCGCCTTTACTTTACACCTGTACCTATGCTGTGTGGTGAGATCTTTCCGTTTTTGTTGTAACTTTAGCGACGTTTTCGTCGCTCGTGTGTACTTGTGAAATTTTTCTGAAATTGTTTTCTGTGAAATTTTTCGTGAGTTGTTTGCTATGGCGGAGGCTTCGCTTGTTGATAGCGCTAAACGGAAGCCTAGTTCGAGGCAGGTAGCTGACGTTACGCCTCCGAAAAGAAGCTCAAGGAGAGATAAGGGCGCAGGGAAGTCCGCGTCTGTGTCATCTGAGTCAACTTCTGTTAAGTCTCCCGTGTTAGCAGACGTACGAACAATCTTCCGGTCAGACTTGTTTACTTTCTGACAAGAGTAGTCGTTCTGGTGTAGCTTCTTCTGCTTCTGTTTCGCCTGGCTGCCCTGGGTTAGCGCCAGCCGACGTTGATTCTTTATTGTTGACGCTGAGCTCTCAAGTTTTCGTCATTAGCGTCTGGATTATCTTCCACCCGGGAGGAATTGTGTGCGCTTCCGTCGGGTGTTTCTGATGTTTTTTCCTTAGCCAAGATCCGGCGGTCGCCTGCAGTTCCGGCTTCGACTTCCGCTAAGCCTTCGGCGACTGTGACTCGGGCGGATGTCCATGCTTCGCAGGATGGGGGTACCGACTTGGTGTCTCTCCCGAATGTGACACCAGTACAAGGTATGTCTACACCGCTTGCCGGTGTGCGAGCTCAGGGGGCTCTCTCTGGCGATGGATGTCGTGAGAGTTCTTATGAGCAGCGAAAGGACGAACGCCTCCGTACGTCTCTTTATGAGAATATCGGGGACCGTTTTAGTCCTCTTCCGCCCTGGGGGCAGGAAGTGGTCGGTTCTGCCGACGATAAACTGTCTGATGTTCTGCCTTCTGGCTCTGAGCTTGATCTCGAGTCGTAGGTTAGGGCGGATGACGGGGATGCCTCAGTGGTAGAGGATTCCCAGCCTTGAGAGACGGACCACGGGTGTCCGTCGGTAGGTCAACCTCCTGCGTCTGGTTTCCAGCAGGGCGGTGTGACTGAATAGGCCGCGGTGGCCTACCTGACTCGATGGCGAGCAGGAAGGCTAACGACACCCAGCTTTCTTGCCGTTTTAGTTGTCCAGCGCAGTGACGTGGGCTAACGGAAATGGCATTTAAGTTATTGGTGACTCTGGGGCTGACCATGGGTGTCATTCTAGGGTCACCTACCTGACTACGATGGCGAGCAGGAAGGTTAACGAGGGTGCGTTCATGGGATGGATGACACCCAGCTTAACTTGCCGTTCAAGTTGTCCAGCGCAGTGACGTGGTCGGCGGAAAACGGCATTTAAGTTTTGACCGGAAGGGGTGGTTGAGAGCAGGGCGTAACTGACTCTACCTCTTTCCGGTTCCGACTTCTGGAAGTTCGGAGGAACAGGATGTTCTCTTCAGCTTTCGGGGATCGTTGTCCATTGCCCTGGAGTTGGCATATGGCCACGTGTAGCCGGGTTCTCCGGTGAAAGTGGTGTACGTTCGCGCGAGGAATGTAGCACGCATTTTCGTGGCTGGGCAACGTAAGCTTCCGCCCTGGGGGCAGGAAGTTGTTGGGCTGGGTGATTCTTGGATTGGCCATGCGAGTCTCTCTGGGGGTCACCTTCCTAACTTTGATACCGAGTAGGAAGGTGATGTTTGGAGAGGTGTCCACGGTGGTGGATGTCACCCAGCTTAACTTGCCGTTCAAGGTGTCCAGCGCAGTGATGTGCGCAGTGATAAACGGCATTTAGGACTTGACAGGAAGGAGTGGCTGAGGAATATTTTTGCCTCGTCCACCCCTGCCTTTGTTCGACGACTTCCGGAGTTCGGAGGAACAGTAGGTTCACTTCCGCGGCCGGGAATCGTCGTTCATTGCCCTGAAGATGGCATATTTCTTGTAGTTTTGACTTCCGCTTCCTCCTGGGGGGCAGGAAGCGAGCAGTAAGGCTGGTTCCTTGTTGGATAATTTGAGTCAAACAGGAAGGCAGCTTCCGGATTGCACGGTTGTGCTTGACGGCTGTTCAGATGTAGGTGCTTCCGCATTAACGATTAGCACTGTATTCAGGTTCCATTTCAAGTTAGCAAGGGCAGTGGCGCTCGCAGCTGTAATGGGTCGAGGTTCTATGGAATCTTCCGGTGTGTTTCTATACAACCGGTTGGTTCTCATGTTTACTTATCCACGGCCGGTTTCGCTTCCGCTTTTGCGGCTGCATCTTCCGGTTACAGGATGGGACAGCCTTCTACTGTTAACACTGCGTTGGTAGTCGGCACTTTTCAGCTTTTGGCTTCCGGTTCCGTTACTGCGGTTCCTTTGCTGTTATACAGGCTGTATCCACTTCCCCTTCCAGTCTTCCAGCTGGCTTGGGACAGGTGGATGGAGATCTGGTCATGGAATTCTGGCGTTTGAAATTTTCTGTTTTTTCGAAAATTTTCCGATGTTGGCAAGTTTAGCCTTATCGGGATGGGTGACTGGGTCTCATCATTTCGATGATCATTATAATGCTTTTGAACAGGAGGGAGGCTCTTACTTCACTTGTGTCGCTGTTCGCGGCAGTTCGTAGTTCTTTTGAGCTTTCCGAGGAGAATCTTTGAGTGTCAAGCCCTTAGATCCTCCGTCGGGATCCTTTGTGCTTGTGGAAGTTTTCACAAGCGAGTCTTCTTTGTCACCACTTGGCTCTTCCTTGGTGGACAACGCGTGACCTGTGGCGAGGGTGCTTTGGCTTGTGTTGCACGCTCAAGTAGCGTGTCACTCACGGAGCGCTTTCTGTAGGCTTCGGTTAACGCCAAGCCTAAGAACTTAGGTTCTCTTTTTGCGTTCTACGGAACCGCCCTCGGGTTTGGCAAACATCCATTGGGTTTTTGATAGCAAGGAGAAACTGTCTGTAAGATCAAGGTCTCCTAGCTCGGGTAGATTGTCTCATCTTTTCTTTTTGATGGGCTCTTTTGTACTTGTTTTTATTTTCTCTCGCCTGGGCGGTTACGTTCTGTATGGCTATCTTTGTGGTCCTACAGGACGCAGATGCAAAGGATGTTGCTTTGCCGTCTTTTACCTAGGAGTAAGCCTCTGCCTTCAAAGTTTTGTTCTTTTGGCGTGACTTTAATCTCTTTCTCGTTTGAAAGTTATCTCTTTGAATCCGCTGCTATGCACGCGGGGTTTTTCCTTCTAAGAGAAGCTCTTGGTAAAAGGGAAAGCGTTAGGCAGGCCTTGGCGGTTTGTTTGTTTCCAAACGAAAAGCTTCAGGCTGGCTGTTGTCTATTTTAGCTTTGGCTCGATACCCTCGCTTTCACAGGGCTCTTTCATAGATCTGTTCGGCGACCTTTTGGTCTCACAGACGGGTCTTTGCAATCTTGGTTCCCAGACCTCTTAAGGCTGGCAAGAAGGCATCTTTGCTTTCTCACATTCGATTTACACGGATGTCTACTGTAGGGGTATCCTTGAAATTCTCAGGGGCTTCCGCCTCGACTCTGGATTTGGTTCAGAGTCTCTATAGGGTTTTTGTGTTTTGTTCACTTGCCACTTTGACTGGCTTGGTTCAAAGTGCTTTTTTCTTACGAAAAGAACTCCTCTTCTTTCTGTTTATTGCAGGTGGCTATCCACCTTTCTTTTTGGGTTTCCGTTTTGTCTTCCATGTCTTATTTAAGACTTTATGAGATTTCGGTCACGTTGTTACGGCTTGGTGCAGCTTGGCTTTTACCCTTTTTTCAAGGCTAGCCTGGCGATTTATCACGGATAACGGCTAAGCTTACTCTAGTAGCTTCTGTGAGAAGTGGGAGTAAGCGTGCTTTCTGGCTATTTTGAATAAAGACAGCTCTTTTAAGAAAGACTGATCTATGACTTGTGGGTTTTCTTTGAAATTTTCTGGCATTTGAGCGGAAAATAGGGAAAACCAGCTTCGAATTGCATTCTCAATTCATGAAGTGAGAGTTGGGCTCCTTTAGAGTCGCGTTTAGCCAATTAAACTTTTCGAGGTTCGAAGATTTTTCTGACTCGCACGGATCTTGTTAGATTAGTGAATCAAGGGTCACTTTCCTTATCTTTCATCTCGGTCGTGATTGAACCTCGGCATTTAAGCGGTAATGGGGGCAACCAGCTTCCAATTGCACTTTCTTTTCTTGAAGCATGAGTTTGGTTCCTTTAGAGTCACGTTTAGCCAGTTTAACATTTCGAGTTTCGAGGATTTTTCTGTCTTTCACGGATCTTGTTAGATCATTGAATCAAAGGGCATTTGCCTTATCTTTCATCTCCGTCGTGGTTTAACCTTGAACGGTTGAAAACGACGTTAAACACTGAGTTATGGAGGGAAGAAGGTCTATCTACTCTGGTAGAGGTATGACGTTTTGTAGTCAACCTTACCTAGATGGACTGCTACACTGGATTCTTGCTCCTGGGGAGCTTGATGTGGTTATTTGTCCGGTGAGGACGCTCAGAAGGTACCTGTCACGGACTCGGCAATTGGTCAGAAAGTCAGAAGCTTTTATGATATCGCTTAACACAGCAGGTGTAAGGATATTGCGAAAGGGACTTTAACCAAGTGAGTCTCCATGTTGATCACACAGAGGTTTACCTGTTGACAATCACAGTCTGGAGATGTTAGGGCAGTTTTGCCTTTCTCTATAGCTAGAACGTTTGAGGCAAGGGCATGGGCCTCCTCTTTGGCAGTCCTCTGGTCGGGCCTTTTTGGCTGAAGTACTGGAGTCGGCTTACTGGCGGTCTGAGGAGGTTTTTATTAACTTCTACCTCAGAGGCGTCTTGTTACAGGACGGCAGTTCCGCGTTACCTGTTGTGGTAGTCGCAGGACAGGTTCTAATATCTTAATTTTCGCTATATACCCGCCACCTATAGTAGCAATCTGCTATATGTGAGTTGGGTAATAATATGTAATTTAATCCAAAATTTTAATAATAAATTTTCATTTAATTAATATACTTACCCAACTCACATCGTTTAAACCCTCCCGCCTCCCCGCTGTGGTGGTATTGGGTTCTAAAAAAGTAGTGAGTTGGGCTTCGTTCGAATGATACAAATGGCGGCGTATGCGCACGCATACGGATGTTGGACCGGACATCGGTCTGATATTATGGGATGGATCACTCTTTTTTAGGGTGGTCTCCCTTGTTACCAAGGGGAACGTGTACAGCGTTACCAGCACTGAACTAGAGTTAATTGCTATATGTGAGTTGGGTAAGTATATTAATTAAATGAAAATTTATTATTAAAATTTTGGAATCACGTACAGTGACCTCCAGAAATGATCAAATATTAACAACAATTCAGGTCTTAGAAAGGAGGGACTCTTAAAATTAGGGTAAATTTGAAGAGGTTATGAACTGAAAGTCTAAGAAAATAGGGTGGTAGACGGGAGGAAGTCTTATATTAGGGGGTCCTATAAGGGGGTCCTATAAGGGGGTCCTATAAGGGGGTCCTATAAGGGGGTCCTATAAGGGGGTCCTATAAGGGGGTCCTATAAGGGGGTCCTGTAAGGGGGTCCAATAAGGGGGTCCTATAAGGGGGTCATATAAGGGGGTCCTATAAGGGGGTCCTATAAGGGGGTCCAATAAAGGGGGTCCAATAAGGGGGTCCTATAAGGGGGTCCTATAAGGGGGGTATTATTGTATCCAAGCTCTCTTGTTTTGTTTATTACTGTTTTCCCTTGACGCTGTGTACATATCATGCCCACAAGACTGGAAACACTCCTTGAGCTTGCTCTCCGCACCAGCACAGCCAACGTGGACCCCTATAAGGACGACCTCAAGTGAGTGATTTTGTGGGTAGGGTTGGATGTGGTGATATCACCTTGTGTAAGTTTTGAAAGCAGGGAACTGGTGTGTAGTCTACGCATGCTAAATAGTCATTCAATGATTCATGTGGTCTGTTACTGTTATTTATTGTTGTTGAATGCTATTGCGACTGTGTTCCATCAGGTTGGTATTGCTGGTTTTGTGAAAAGATGTCATCGTTCTGTAAACCTCCTGTGAGGCGGAGTGGACCTTTAAGTTAGAAGTTTTGAAGGCGTGTGGTTGCTTTACTCTCACATGTCTTGAACAGAGCCTTTAGAAATATTGTGCAGTTTTGGGTTTCAAAGCAGGATACGGTTAGTTAGGATATGTTAATTTTTGAAGGATGTGAATTTTGATGATTATTCAGTCACTCAGACAGCCAGTAAGCTTCCTGAGTGATGTCAAAGATAAGGTTAACCTAGCAATTGTAACAGTGCAGACCTGTTCACCTGTACTAATTTGGAGTAATTAATTAAAAAAAAAAGAAAAGATTTTGGGCAAAAAACCCTCCATTTGAAGTCCAGACTTTGATTTCAAATGTGCTTCAAATGAAGTTGGTTTTGCAAATGTTGGTGTCCGTAATCACTCTTTTGGTCACCAGATTAGTATTTTTTTACTTGACCATTGCTCTTCCGTTTGTTGGGGGTATACAGGTCTGACCAAGGGAATTATTTGTTTATTTTTCTTTCTTTCAGGGTGGACCTGTTGCCTTACGACCTGATCACCCAACTGTTCCGTATCCTGACCATCGAGACCAAGCAGGAGAAAGGTCTCAGAGCCTGTCTAAATTAGGCTCTTCATTTTCTTTTGCAGTCTTTACATTTATTCTCACCTCTGTTCTTTCTTTTTACATTTAGTCAAGTTTTGACTAAATGTTTTAACATAGAGGGGGGAATCGAGACGAGGGTCGTGGTGTATGTGTGTCTGTCTGTCTGTCTGTCTGTCTGTCTGTGTGTGTGTGTGTAGAGCGATTCAGACTAAACTACTGGAACGATCTTTATGAAATTTGACATGAGAGTTCCTGGGTATGATATCCTCAGACGTTTTTTTCATTTTTTTGATAAATGTCTTTTATGACGTCATATCCGGCTTTTCGTGAAAGTTGAGGCGGCACTGTCACGCTCTCATTTTTCAACCAAATTGGTTGAAATTTTGGTCAAGTAATTTCCGACGAAGCCCGGACTTCGGTATTGCATTTCAGCTTGGTGGCTTAAAAATTAATTAATGACTTTGGTCATTAAAAATCTGAAAATTGTAAAAAAAATATTTTTTTTATAAAACGATCCATATTTACGTTCATCTTATTCTCCATCATTTTCTGATTCCAAAAACATATAAATATGTTATATTTGGATTAAAAACAAGCTCTGAAAATTAAAAATATAAAAATTATGATCAAAATTAAATTTTTGAAATCAATTTAAAAACACTTTCATCTTATTCCTTGTCGGTTCCTGATTCCAAAAACATATAGATATGATATGTTTGGATTGAAAACACGCTCAGAAAGTTAAAACGAAGAGAGGTACAGAAAAGCGTGCTATCCTTCTCAGCGCAACTACTACCCCGCTCTTCTTGTCAATTTCACTGCCTTTGCCATGAGCGGTGGACTGACGATGCTACGAGTATACGGTCTTGCTGCGTTGCATTGCGTTCAGTTTCATTCTGTGAGTTCGACAGCTACTTGACTAAATGTTGTATTTTCGCCTTACGCGACTTGTTGGCTCACGAAGTGTAGCCTATGCGATCGTAACTTTGTCTGTCTGTGCGTTTGTGCGTGTGTGTGTGTGTGTGTGTGTGTGTGTGTGTGTGTGTGCGTGTGTATGTCTGTGGTAGAAACTTTAACATTTCCGAGTCTATGTGTGAGTGGTTATCCAAGACTATGGATAAAGCTCGCATAAGATTACGTCACGGTCAAAAGTGTTTGACGTCAATTAATGCATCATGACGGCATGCCTCCCTGTAGTCTTTCTCTCTCGCGTGGTGTGTGTGGTCTCGGTCATTGTTATTTTGAGCGGGCCGAGACTATTTGGCAGTCGTGTCCCTGTAAGTAGGCTACATGCAGACTAGACAAGACAGATCTAGATCTAGTGTCTCTCTTTCTTGCACAGTGTCACCTTAGCTTACTGTGTGTGTGGGTGTGTATGTGTGACGGAGTGATTGAGTTTGTGTTACTGTTTGTCTATTTCTTACGTGAGCCTTGAAGGCTTCGCCTCTTGTAATTTCTTTTTTTCATTTACTGAAATATGTGCAAGTGATGATTTGTGTGTGTGTAGGGGGAGGGGGTAGGGTTAAAGAGGAAAAGAAAAAACCATACACATTTAAACAAATTATAAAATAGAAAATTACTCTAACAGATTGCAAGTATGTGCATATTTTATTTTCTCAGTAGACTCGCAGTTTTTTTCTCTAAAGTTTACCCGGTAATGAATTGATTACGTTTGTTTTCTACTCAACAGATTATCGTGTGGACCCCACCGACCTTCACCTTTCCGGACTGGAGTCGTTCTCCTTCGACTACGTCGTCAAGTGGCCCGTCTCACTGGTGGTCAACAGAAAAGTATGTTAAATTACACATACTGCACCATACCGTACTTATTGCCTAACCCCTGGAAGTTGTGGGAATGCATCTAAAAAGATATCCAAAAGATTTTGCTAGATTTGAATCATCTAGCTGCATTCCGGTGTCCAAATAGTTGACAAAGACTATACAAATCTTGCGCCAAGACTATTATATTATTCTCACGCAAGCAAGGTAGCATTCTTTCTGTTTTTTCCCCGTTGTTACTAAATAGGAGAGATTAGAATTTATCTTCTTTTGATTTTCATGTCGCGGCATCAAATATATCTAAAAAGTTAGAATAGTTTCTTGTTTGCTCTTTCTTGCATTTTCATTGCACTGTGGCGGGGTTACAACTCATGCTTCAGCCTCAAATTAATTTGGTGAAGTCTACTTCACAAAGCTCACTGCACGAAGCTTCAGCACTGAATTGTGGGTAAAAGACTTTGCCAAGACTTCACGCAGTCGACTTTTGGCTCAATTAAAGACCACCTTGTCATAAGAATGTATGTAGATATCCGTATTACATGTCATTACATATTTCAGTAACTACTCATTGATTTGCTCATACTTTTATTCCAGGCACTGACACGTTATCAGATGTTATTCAGACATCTTTTCTACTGCAAGCATGTTGAGCGTCAGTTGTGCAGGTTAGTTCATGTTTTCATTCTGTCCTTACATGCATTTTGGTTTAGCTGTTTAAATGTTGGTCCATCATTAATATTCATATCGGTATGCGTTGATTTATTCATTATTTGACTATTGTTGTTGATTTATGGGATGCACTGTGTGACTGTATTGCTGTGTTTGTGGTGTGTCGCGGTCAATAGACGATTTATGGGATGCACCGTGTGACTGTATTGCTGTGTTTGTGGTGTGTCGCGGTCAATAGACGATTTATGGGATGCACTGTGTGACTGTATTGCTGTGTTTGTGGTGTGTCGCGGTCAATAGACGATTTATGGGATGCACTGTGTGACTGTATTGCTGTGTTTGTGGTGTGTCGCGGTCAATAGACGATTTATGGGATGCACTGTGTGACTGTATTGCTGTGTTTGTGGTGTGTCGCGGTCAATAGACGATTTTTGGAAGTAACTCTGTCGGGTTTGTATGGGTTTTCAAAGAGTTACCTATTCTTGCAAAATCTTGTACAAATATTGGAGGGGCCAATCACTAGCGAGGGGTGTAGAAGAAACATGTGCGTGTTTCCATGTGTTTCCGACAGGCCCCTTGCTGGCAGATTGGCCCCTTCAACCGAATTATTTTCAGAATTTGTCTATTCAGCACAGGGGTTGAGTTTTGCACTGTTTGATGTGTGTTTGGTTTTCTTTTGCTTCTTCGCTATGCTTGTAGTTTGAAAATAGGTATACTATGACAAGTGCTGGAGGAACAGTCTCTTGAAATTATGCAGAGTAGATGGTTGATATGCTTGTGTGCGGCACTGTAAATTTGAACTTCCATGTGTTTTTTCCAGTGTCCTTTTAGTACAGTCCTGTAATCATTTAGGTTACAGTCACTGAGGATAAATGAAAAAACAATGTTCTTGCAAGCTTTAGTTTTGCAGTGCAAGTTTGTTCCCGATGTGTGATGCAAATCTTGTGTGTGTGTGTGTGTCACACACACATATGCACACACACATATGCGCAGTCTGTCATTCACAAACTCACAGAATTTTCTCTCTCTCAAACTGTAAAAAGGTACAAAACACAATAAATGAAGTTTATACGTTTCTTGAACAATACAAAACACTCAAAACTCGCATTTACACATCAAATAACCCCAATCCCTTGCCAAAGATAATTAACGTTTACACTCTAATTTCTCTCATTCACTCACATCAAATCTCTACCTCGCAAACACACCCTCTTGCTATCACTCCATCATACACTGAAATTACACTTCCTGCATGGGTTATTTTTAGGGGACGGATTTAGCGGAAGAGTTACCGTCCAGCAGGTCTGACAGTGACTTGAAGTGAAGCGAGATCCTGGGTGTAGATGCCCCGAAGACGAATGACGTCACGAGCGCAGAATGAGTTCCTGGCGAAGTGAGTCCATAGCAGCCCTCAGCTGTAGAACGAGTTCCATGCGAAGCGAGTCCATAGCAGCCCTCAACAGTAGAATGGCTTAGCTTGACTGGGCTGGCGGATCATCTCCATCACTCCTCGGCAAGAAAACCGCAACCTGAAATGGTTAGCATTGCTCTTAGTCCATGGTTAACTCACATCGCTTATCCGTTCCCATATATCAAACCCAATGCAGGAAAGAATGGACAAAGCCTCTATGACTCTCACACACTCGCACAAATACTTCATATGTTATGAACGTTCTACCAATTCATTACATGTTTAATAATTGGCAGAAGTTATGCAAACATGTAACACGAAAATAGCTTTCCGTCTTTTTACATACACAAGTTATCATAATGCACAGACCATATTCAAAATTGATAACTAACATAACAACAATACTAATAAAACTAACCTTCTTTAAACGAAATACCTGACCGACTAGCCTGAACATATAAGAAACGCACAGACACGAAACAACAAACATGTACCACGCAAACAGCCTAAACTACACCGAAAACAATAGAAAAGAATTACGCACCACATCCTGGTTGCATGAAAGCATACACGAAAGTCCCCTGTCAAATGAAGACAGCTCCCTTTTGCTCTATGAAAGCAAAAGTAACGTTCAAATGAAGAACGGATTCCAGTCTGGAACGCAGACTTCTAGCCCTGTAAACGGCTACGGCAAGAATGAATAAAACTGACACACAACTGAATTTACTGCTCACTACAGCACACCTGAGATACACCCGTTTCACTAGAAATTAGAGAAAACCGTGCCGCACGAAAACTACGAGTGCTAGCTGTCTCACCTGGCAGGTAAACGACAGCACAAAGAACAGGCGCTTGCAATGATTGCATATAATACGAAATAATTACAGCTGCTTGTGACACACCCCCCTTGTTAGACTGAACTAACAGTTAAGTTACAAAACTTCACACAACGCGGCTGTAATGACCCGCTCCCACGTTTTCACGTCCTCGGATCGCACGAATCCGGAAAGAGAATGGTTCATCCAGCAAAGGCATCTTTTCAAATGGTGCTTTTGGAATTTTCCCCTTGGGTAGAGTTCGCTGGCAAGCGTCGCAGGATTGTACATATCGACGGATGTCACCGCCCATTCCCGGCCAGTAGAAAGAGTTCCACACTCGATTCCGAGTCCTCCTCGAACCAAGATGGCCAGCTATTGGTACATAATGCGACAGCTTAAGGATTCCAGGTCTCAAGGCTTCTGGTACAACTATCTGATGGTACACATTTTCACCTGATGAGAAATCCCTTTGCAGAACTCCTCTCTTCCAGGAAAACTTCACTTGGCCATGTTTCCCGGAGGAAACAGAATTACTAACCGCCGCTAGCTCTCGAATGCGTGCCAATGTAGAGTCGTTCTCTTGTAGCTGAATGAGTTCATCTCGGGTGACACCTCCCAGTCCGGAGTCCTTCATTTTAAGAGTTTTGGGTCCTTGTTGTTCTCGAGCATGCTGTGCTCTGGTGACAACAGATGTCTTCACAGGATATGCCTTCCCTCTGTACACCGGAACTTCAAGAGTTTGTCCATTAGGCAACGGGATGGCATTTCCAATCAATACAGGATGAGCAAGATCCTCCACCACAATAGCAATTGCCTTTCCTGAAAAGAAAGGCGATTCAAAGTCAATCACAACAGTTGGGCACTCTCGTTCGACGTTGCCGGCTGCAAGTCGGATGGTTTGTCGTCCAATGCTGCGCTTGTTATCTCGCAGAAGAGACGAATCCACCACTAGCCCGTCAGCTCCAGTGTCCCTCAGGGCAGATACTGAAGAACCATTGACGTTCACTGTACATCTAGGAGAGTAGGTCAGTTGGCTGCAAGGATCACAGAGAGCAGGCAGTTCAGTTCCTGAGGTGACTGTTCCTAGAGTGACAACGGTTTTCACTGAAGTTAGACGAGGACAGTTTCTTCTAGCGTGACCTTCCTGACCGAAGTTGAAACATTTTCCCTTGAATCCAGATGGCTTAGAGTCAGCAAGTTGTTCTGGAGTTTCATCCTTCTTCGGGCTACTTGGTCCTTTCTGATGACCCAATGCTTTACCAAAGACCGTAACTGGATTTTTCCTGGCCCGTTTCGACGATGCAAATCTCTCAGCTTGTTCAGCAGCTTCAGAAAGGGTACTGGGGTCATTCTGTCTGATGAAGTCGGCAAGTTCTCCAGATACTCTGTCGAGAAGGTGCTCCATCAGTATGAGGTCTCGAACTCCTTCGTATGTCTTCTCCTTCTTAGCTGCCTTTCTCCACCGTTCAAACCAAATCCGCAGCCGAGTAGCATGCTGCTGAAATGTTTCTTCATCCTTTTTCACAGCCTGACGAAACTTGGAGCGGTAAGAGTCAGCAGTCCAACGAAAAGCCCCACGTAGCGTCTCCACCACTTTGTCGTACTTTACGGCGTCCTCATCAGGCAATTCTAGGTAAACCTCTGAGGAAAAACCTTTAAGAAGTGTCCCCAGCCTAGCTCCCCAGTCTCGTTCCCTGTTCCACCCACTCAGGGATGCCGCTCTCTCAAATCGCCCTAGAAAAGTATCCAAATCTTCTTTGGTGGTATCAAAAGGATCGATCTTTAGACGGACAGGTTCTATTGGACGGATATGGGGAACATGAGCAGTTTCTTCACGCTGGGCCCTTGCTATCTGTGTCCGAATCCTCTCCTCCTCCAACTCAGCCAAACGTTGACGTCGGGTATATTCTTCCTCATCTCTCTCCTGTCTTCTTCTTGTCTCTTCTTGTCTAAGTCGAGCCTCTTCCTCTTCTCTCTCCTGTTTCCTTCTTGCCTCTTCCTCTTCTCTCTCCTGTTTCCTTCTTGCCTCTTCTTCTTCTCTTTCCTGTCTTCTTCTTGCTTCTTCTTGTCTCAGTCGAGCCTCTTCCTCTTCTCTCTCCTGTCTTCTTTCTTCTCTCTCCTGTTTCCTTCTTGCCTCTTCCAGTTGAGCTTTTAGCAGCTGAGCCTCCAATCCCACTCGTTGTTGTTGCTGCTGTTGATGGCGCAGACGGTCCAATTCTTCTTGCACAAATCTGGCAAGTGCACTACCGGAACAGACACCCAACGCTCTGCCCCTAGCGGCAATCTGCTCATGCTCGGCACAAAGACTAACCGAGTTTCCAGCTGATTCAGAAAATACTTCGCTACGAGTAGGCGGAGTAGATAACTCATGGCCAGAAAGAGACAAAGTCGGGTCAGGCGTAGAAAAACTAGACAGGGCCGCGTTACGAGTTTTCCTCGCGGACATATTTATCTTTATCTTCAGTAAACAGTGGAATAAAAAGGAAAAAGTATTTATGGTACTTCTGAATGAAATGAGCTAGAACACCAATAAATACCGAACAAGGAAAAACAAGCTTTGCAAATGAACGCTTCCTTTCGCAAAATGAATAGCAGTACTATGCGCGGAAAACACCGACTTCTGTCACTGTTACGACGGTTGTGACAAAAGTAATGAACTCTAGTGCTATCACACGAATGATATTCAATAAACAGGTATCACACAGACATGATAAAAACAAGACAAAACAATATCAGAAAACAGAAGGCAAACCGAAAAATCTGAGGTGACGATGAAAAGTTAGGATAGACCCACTACTTCTAGCTAGCTATCCCAATCATAATCCCGGACGAGCCCCCATTTGTCACACCCACATATGCACACACACATATGCGCAGTCTGTCATCCACAAACTCACAGAATTTTCTTTCTCTCAAACTGTAAAAAGGTACAAAACACAATAAATGAAGTTATACGTTTCTTGAACAAAACAAAACACTCAAAACTCACATTTACACATCAAATAACCCCAATCCCTTGCCAAAGATAATTAACGTTTACACTCTAATTACTCTCATTCACTCACATCAAATCTCTACCTCGCAAACACACCCTCTTGCTATCACTCCATCATACACTGAAATTACACTTCCTGCATGAGTTATTTTTAGGGGACGGATTTAGCGGAAGAGTTACCGTCCAGCAGGTCTGACAGTGACTTGAAGTGAAGCGAGATCCTGGGTGTAGATGCCCCGAAGACGAATGACGTCACGAGCGCAGAATGAGTTCCTGGCGAAGTGAGTCCATAGCAGCCCTCAGCTGTAGAACGAGTTCCATGCGAAGCGAGTCCATAGCAGCCCTCAACAGTAGAATGGCTTAGCTTGACTGGGCTGGCGGATCATCTCCATCACTCCTCGGCAAGAAAACCGCAACCTGAAATGGTTAGCATTGCTCTTAGTCCATGGTTAACTCACATCGCTTATCCGTTCCCATATATCAAACCCAATGCAGGAAAGAATGGACAAAGCCTCTATGACTCTCACACACTCGCACAAATACTTCATATGTTATGAACGTTCTACCAATTCATTACATGTTTAATAATTGGCAGAAGTTATGCAAACATGTAACACGAAAATAGCTTTCCGTCTTTTTACATACACAAGTTATCATAATGCACAGACCATATTCAAAATTGATAACTAACATAACAACAATACTAATAAAACTAACCTTCTTTAAACGAAATACCTGACCGACTAGCCTGAACATATAAGAAACGCACAGACACGAAACAACAAACATGTACCACGCAAACAGCCTAAACTACACCGAAAACAATAGAAAAGAATTACGCACCACATCCTGGTTGCATGAAAGCATACACGAAATTCCCCTGTCAAATGAAGACAGCTCCCTTTTGCTCTATGAAAGCAAAAGTAACGTTCAAATGAAGAACGGATTCCAGTCTGGAACGCAGACTTCTAGCCCTGTAAACGGCTACGGCAAGAATGAATAAAACTGACACACAACTGAATTTACTGCTCACTACAGCACACCTGAGATACACCCGTTTCACTAGAAATTAGAGAAAACCGTGCCGCACGAAAACTACGAGTGCTAGCTGTCTCACCTGGCAGGTAAACGACAGCACAAAGAACAGGCGCTTGCAATGATTGCATATAATACGAAATAATTACAGCTGCTTGTGACAGTGTGTGTGTGTGTGTGTGTGGGTGTGTGGGTGGGTGGGTGTTTCAGAAATGCGGATGGTAAGACTAAGACACAGCAGCTTGTCTAAACATCTGTAAAAGAAATATATCAGCAAAATTAAATTCTTTCAATAAACCATTTGTGCATTTATGTTTCCACTAGATTATGTGTGAACATAGCAAGCCTATTTCCACGTTGACTTCATGACCTGTTTTGCATGTGCACTCCTGATCTTCAATTCACTTCTCTCTTTTGGGGGGGGGGGGGGGAAAGGAGATTATGATGTGGAGGACGGGCGCAGTGGCATGGTGGTAAGATGTCGGCCTCCTAATCGGAAAGTCGTGAGTTCGAATCCCGGTCTCTGCCGCCTGGTTGGTTAAGAGTGGAGATTTTTCCGATCTCCCAGGTCAACTTATGTGCAGACCTGCTAGTGACTCAACCCCCTTCGTGTGTACACGCAAGCACAAGACCAAGTGTGCACGGAAAAGATCCTGTAATCCATGTCAGAGTTCGGTGGGTAATAGAAACACGAATATAATTATACCCAGCGTGCCTCCCCCAAAACCGGCGTATGCTGCCTGAATGGCGGGGTAAAAACGGTCATCCACTCGTGCTAAAAATATGAGTGAACGTGGGAGTCTAAGCCCATGAACGAAGAAAAAGAAAAAAGAAAAAAATATGATGTGGAGAGGCTTGAGGGGGAGGATGCGGAGGTTGGAAGGAGGGGAGGGGCAATGCAGAGGGGGTGGAGGTGAAAGTGGGGGAACAAATGTGTGCATGTGTTTGTGTGGATGCGTGTGTTCCTGCAAGTGTGTGTGTTTGTCTAGGCTTGTGGCATGAATTTCAACCGATTGATACAAAACAAATAAGTGAGATTTAAGTTCTAAGGAGATCGTAGGAGTACATGTAACTGGTTGCTATGGAGGGGAGATTCAACTGGGAGTACAGTAATTCACATGCAAATGTTGCGTCAGTTGTTGTTAGTGACATTAACAGGAGCAAACGGTGTCAGAGTGCATCAGCTAGACTTGTGTGTGTGTGTGTGCAGCGTGTGGGTGGGGAACAAAGTGGCCAAGATGTACACCATGCAGAAGGCACGCTGGTACTCTGCTGCCTTCGCTCTGCGGCAGCGCATGCTCAACTTCGTGCAGAACTTCGAGTACTACATGATGTTCGAGGTCATCGAGCCCAATTGGCATCTCTTCCAACATAACATGGACACCGTGAGTGCTTTTGGACAGTGGATTACAAGTATTTCCTTGAAAGGCAGGGCAGAGAAATATATGTTGTGTTTTTTTTGGGTTTTTTTGGTGAGAAATATATATGTTAAAGCATCCAGCACTGATAACATGTTTGCTTGCTACATGGACCTCGAATCTTGCCAGAAAGGTTTAACTGAGCTGCTCATTCCAACTCTTTAACATTAGTCTGACCGATGTCTGAACATGCTTGTGCTTCATGCACCTTCTCAGATCTTGCTTGAGAGATGTCTTCACTTACCCCCTGCAATGGATATTTGTCCACAGGTGTCGAACGTGGACGACGTGTTGGTATTCCACACAGACTTCCTCAACTCGTGCCTCAAGGACTGCATGCTGACCAACCCCGACCTGCTCAAGATCGTCCACAAGCTCATGATGGTCTGCGTCACATTCTCCAACTTTGTGCAGGTAAGAACATGTGATCAACAAAGGGAAGCCTCGCGCCCCCTAATTGGCGTAGAGGCGCGTCCCCCGGGTGGTGGATGGGGGAGCCTTCTCTACTAACTTCTGAGAGAAGGTCGCATCACTCTCGATGCCGTGAACCTAATTAGGATCTTTTTCTTGTTTCTTTATTTCTGCCTCCCCAAAGTCCTTTTACTTTCCTTTTCTCACCCATAAAATTCTTCACTTATTACCCTTGTTAAGTGGTTCTTGTATAGAATATAGTCAATGTTTGTAAAGATTTTAGTCAAGCAGTATGTAAGAAATGTTAAGTCCTTTGTACTGGAAACTTGCATTCTCCCAGTAAGGTCATATATTGTACTACGTTGCAAGCCCCTGGAGCAATTTTTTGATTAGTGCTTTTGTGAACAAGAAACACTTAACAAGTGGCTCTATCCCATCTCCCCCCTTTCCCCTATCCCATCTCCTCCCTTTCCCCGTTGCGATATAACCTTCGTGGTTGAAAACGACGTTAAACACCAAATAAAGAAAGAAAGAAAGAACAAAGGGAGGTAAGCGGTCTAAATGCGTACCACATGTGTCATGCAGGTAAGAACAGTTCATTCATTTCCAGTAATGTCATGAATGTTAGTTTCTAAAATTTGGAAAATGTCAGAAGGAAAACAGAAATACTTCTTTATGTTGATAGTGCTCACACAGTGAAACACCCTTTTCATTGAAGACATCCAGACATCTGAGAAAATCAGGTCTTAAAATGGAGTGAGAGTCTGAAAATGGAGGGAGTCTTAAAATGGAGGGAGTCTTAAAATGGAGTGAGTCTTAAAATGGAGGGAGTCTTAAAATGGAGTGAGTCTTAAAATGGAGGGAGTCTTAAAATGGGGGAGTCTTAAAATGGAGTGAGTCTTAAAATGGAGTGAGTCTTAAAATGGTGGAGTCTTAAAATGGAGGGAGTCTTAAAATGGAGGGAGTCTTAAAATGGAGGGAGTCTTAAAAAGGAGTGAGTCTTAAAATGGAGTGAGTCTTAAAATGGAGGGAGTCTTAAAAAGGAGCGAGTCTTAAAATGGAGTGAGTCTTAAAATGGAGGGAGTCTTAAAATGGTGGAGTCTTAAAATGGAGGGAGTCTTAAAATGGAGGGAGTCTTAAAATGGAGGGAGTCTTAAAATGGAGGGAGTCTTAAAATGGAGGCAAACTTACAGAGGCTATGAACAGAACATCTGAGAAAACGATCTTAAAAGGGAGTGAGTCTTAAGTTGGGGTGGAGTCTTAAAAAGGGGGTTCCACGTACTGTACTAATTCATTTGGATAGAGCACAAATTCTCACAGTCTTAGCTGCTAGGGTTGAAGTGAATCCGATGTGTTTTATGTGCTATGTGAGGATGCGGGTATGGATGCAAGTTGTTTTTGGACACGTGTTTGCAGATGTGGGAATTTGATGTGTTTATATGTTTCAAGAGTATGACTTTATGTGATATAATAACTGTGTATACGAGCCAAATAATAACTGTGTATACGAGCCAAAAGAAAACTTTCTGTTTGTTATGCAATCAGATAATAAAGTTGTATTGAATTGAATTGAATTGAATTGGAACTATCACAAAGTGTGTGTGTGTGTTTGTGGACAGCGGCTGAACCAGAGCACGACGGTGGAAGCGGAGGTGTCGCGTCTGACCAAGGAGAACTCGTTACAGGCCCTGGGTAACAAGCCCACCACCAAAGAAGACATAAAGAAGAAAGCTGCTGCTACCAAAGTATGCCTTCATTCTTTCGTATATCTTATTGTCCTTGAGGAATTCTCTGAAATTTGGTGTGCTATATCCCTGGGGATAACGTGCTGCGACAGAATGGCGCTAGCCATTTTTTCTGTTCCTTTTTCCTGCATGTGTGTATTCGTGTTTACCCAGGCCAGAGACTTTTGCTTTGACCTTGAGATCTTTATACTTTGACCTTGAGATCTTTATACTTTGACCTTGAGATCTTTATACTACGCATGCGTGCACACGGGGGTGTTCGAACACCGAGGAGAGTCTGCACAAAGTTGACTGGGAAATAAATCCCTTGCCGAACAAGGGGGTGGAACCTACGCTGATGGTGACAACTAGTTTCAAAGCCAATGCAGCTATCTACTGAGTTATCTCCCTCTCTATGTATGGGCGCTATTTCTGAAGTGAAATCTGTGTCCTTGATAATGCTTTCGCAGAGAACTTGTCTCACTTTAATTCCTAATGAGGTATGCTATAAGACTCTGCGAAAACAGCTCAGAAACCATTTCTGATTTCAGGTAACAAGTATAATACTTGGTCAGGTACAGTGGTCGCCGCTTAATAAAACCGTGGTTAATAGAGCCAGCCGCTTATAAAAGCCGATTTCAGACGGTCCGGATTTATCACTATATCTTATGTATTAGAAAAAGCCGGTTAATAAAACCAACCCGCCGCTTATTAAAGCCAGTTTTCTCAGAGAAATCACGTAGTTTGTGACTAAAACTCACATTATCTTGTTCTTGTAATCGCTCAAGTCATAGGCCTATTTATTTTCACACCATCGTCACTGATTTGCGTGAACGTGCGAATGTGGAAGCCGGGCAATCGGACTTGACAGGTGATGATGAAGATGACGAGGAAGATGAAGAGATGCCACCGCCTTCAAACCCAGAGATGAGGCAAATAATGACCCGCCTTCGATCTGGTCTGGAAAGTCGTGGTTACCGCTTGGAAGAATTTGAACCATTCGCAGACTCAGTGAGAGAACTGATGTTGAAGACGACCAACAAACAAACACTCATAAAATCGTTCTTCTCTGCCGTGTAATGATTCGTGACGGTGACAGTGAAATTATTGATGTACCGAAGTGATCAAAGTAAACGTACTTGTATGTACATAATTAATACAAAAGTTCAACATCCTTCGTGAAGTTTTGTTTAGATTCAAACAAGTGTAAATGACGAAAGAAAGTGACTGAGTGACGTAAACAAAAGAGAAGATTTATTTTTTTTCGAAAATGACGTATTCCTGGACCGCCGGTTAATAAATCCGCCGCTTATTAAAGCCATTTTTCGTCGGTCCCGATGTGGCTTTATTAAGCGGCGACCACTGTAATTGGTGTTTTGTTTAAGACTTACTTTTAATTGCTTTTAGTATTTACACGTGATATATAGTCAGCGGCATATTTGTAGATTGTAGATTTTTGTCATTTGACTTAGTTTTCTCTCTCTATCTTTTATTTGTTTATTTTTGTTTACTTTTATTTTGTGCTTATGATGCTTTTCAGGCTGTTATTTAAGTATGCGAATCGACAGACATAGGTGATAGATTTGTCTAGATTCTGTCCACTTGTTGCCTTCTGGGGCTCCTGTTCACTTCCCTGCGTACCTGCTCAATGACTTATTATGTACATTTTCAGTGACTGAATGTAGGCTTGTGAGCGATATCTTCACTGTGATTGCTCTAGCCATTTCTCTAAGGGGTCAGAAGTAACTAACCCACAGCCTGTCATCATCAGAAATTAGTCACTCACAACCAGCACCAAGTACATTAGAAATAGAAGATAGATAAAAAAAAATACCAACTTACTGGTTCACTTATATTTGCAACGGGGAAAGTTGTCAAGAAAATAATATTGTGGTATGGCTGATCAGTTTTTCATGCTATTTATGGTATACTTAATTTAAACCAATAAATAAAAGACAGTTCTAATTAACACCATCCTTGATCTGTCGTACGTAACAGGTGTTGAAGATGTGGAGTATTTACAGACATAAACTGGTAAAAAACACAAATATGTCGTTAATACCATCCATTATATGTCTTAATGTAACAGCATGTTGAGTGTTAACAGATTTAAACCGGTAAAACCAGAAATTTCTGGTTTACGGCATCCCTGAGCAATGTGTTTGGATTTGGATATATATATATGTGTGTGCAGATGTGCATGATTTCTTGTATGTATTGAGACAATGGTCCTCAAGTAAGGTCTGTGATTTTAAGCAATGTAATATTTGTGTATACGAGCCAAGAGGCAATTTTCTATGTTTTACATTCATCCCTTCTTCTTCTCCTGCATTCATGGACTGAAACTCCCACGTACACTCGTGTTTTTGCATGGGTGGGTGACCGTTTTTACCCCGCCATTTAGGCAGCCATACGCCGCTTTCGGAGGAACATTCAGACCATGAAGTTGTATTGAATTGAATTGAATTGAATGTTCGGTATCAGGTGGTGTCTGAGCATGTGGACCAGCTGGTGTCCAGCGAGAACTTTGAGCGCACCATCACCAACTTTGACACCAACTTCTCGCGCCTCTTGCTGGACCTGCTGGACAAAATCCTGGACATGAGCAGCAAGAACTACGACCACAAGCTCTCCAACATCATGTACAGGTACAGTTTTCTTCTTCATTCATGGGGTCAAACTCCTATGTTCACTGATGTTTTTGCGCAAGTGGGTTTTTACGTGGATGACATGTTTTTACCCCGCCATTCAGGCATTCGGGGGAAGCATGCTGGGTATTTTCGTGTTTCTATAACCCACCGAACTCTGACATGGATTACAGGATCTTTTTCGTGCGCACGTGGTCTTGTGCTTGCGTGTACACACGAAGGGGGATAAGGCACTACATGTAGCAGGTCTGCGCAGAAGTTGACCTAAGAGATCGAAAAAATCTCCACCCTTAACCCACTAATGACCTGCCGATTAGGAGGCCGATGTCTTATCAACTGGGCCACAGGAGGCCGATGTCTTATCAACTGGGCCACAGGAGGCCGATGTCTTATCAACTGGGCCACAGGAGGCCGATGTCTTATCAACTGGGCCACAGGAGGCCGATGTCTTATCAACTGGGCCACAGGAGGCCGATGTCTTATCAACTGGGCCACAGGAGGCCGATGTCTTATCAACTGGGCCACAGGAGGCCGATGTCTTATCAACTGGGCCACAGGAGGCCGATGTCTTATCAACTGGGCCACAGGAGGCCGATGTCTTATCAACTGGGCCACAGGAGGCCGATGTCTTATCAACTGGGCTCATCTACGTTGACATTCAACTATAGCGACATTTGGCTTGAGGTGTGAGCTCCAGAGGATAATCATGAGATCCCAAAATTGCATTATTTTTCATAATTTTTTCCTAAAGTTTTTAGGCTTAACTAAAAAAAGATTGCATGTAGTCATGGTTAACAGATGTGTAATTCCCAAGTTTGTTGTCTCCTTGCACAAGGAACACTTGAGTTATTCCCCCGGTTACAAACTGACCGCACAGTAGAATGCCTTCTCAGGAAAGTTTGTGTGTGTAAAATCTCATACTGTAAAACATGCCAGCATATGTGATGTACAGACTTGCATGATAACTTTCAAATCTTCCGTGCTTTTGATGTTTGAAGTGGATCAACGCTACTTATTTATAGCTAGCTTCAGACTAAATTTACACTAAAATGTCTTTATTGATGGCAGTGACTTGTCCAGAAAATATATGTGTATGAACCAATCAGAAGGAAATAGGGTTTAAGTTTGATTCAAAATTGTAATCAGAATTTTCTTATTAATTTTGACATGGTTTGCCTCCTTCAGAAAGTAAGTCTTAATTCTAGTGGCAGACCTGAAATTGTTTTGCATTCGGTATATTACTGTGCAGGTTGGATTTCAACGGGTTCTACACAGAGCGGCTGGAAGCCGTAACAGCACAGAGACAGTCTGCAAATGCCGCTGGATTAGACTTCCCTGCTGCTGGTAATTATTATTAATTCGATAAGACAAGATTTAGGCATGCATAGCTGCCAACCCTCATGATTTAATGTGGAATTTCTGGATTGTATTTCCAGTCCTGATTTTACGGATTATTTCAGTACTTTATTTATATCTGGAAGTTCTATCATAATTGTCCGGTTGGCATGTATTTTCAAGCACCTGTTGGCCTGAGTGTCATCCCAATAGATTCACTTCTTCTTCTTCGTTCATGGGATTAGACTCCCACATTCACTCATGTTTTTAGCTTGAGTGGAATTTTACGTGTATGACCATTTTTACCCCGCCATTCAGGCAGCATATGCTGATTTCGGGGGAGGCATGCTGGGTATTTTCGTGTTTCTATAACCCACCGAACTCTGACATGGATTACAGGATCTTTTCCGTGCGCACTTGGTCTTGTGCTTGCGTGTACACACAAAGGGGGTTAAGTCACTAGCAGGTCTGCACATAAGTTGACCTGGGAGATCGGAAAAATCTCCACTCTTAACCCACCAGACGGCAGCGACCGGGATTCGAACTCACGACCTCCCGATTAGGAGGCCGACGTCTTACCACCACGCCACTGCACCCGTCAGATTTAGTTCACTGCCTTGTGGAAGTGTCCTAACAGCTGAGATCCCTCCCTACAGAGGCATGGAAGTTCACGGTTTAGAACATTAACACCTAAACAAATCTCATTTTGCCTGATTTTAAAAATGAAAAAGGGTCTGAAAAAAGAGGAAGTCTTATAATGGAGGACTTTGAAAAAAAAGGATGTCTTAAAAATGTTTACATTGTGTTAACTTGAGCTGTTACAAGTGGTCAGACGGTATACATAAACTGACAGGAACAATGACATTGCACTTGTCTTGTTTGCCAGGTGAGGAAATGATACAGATGCCAATAGAAAGTAAGGATGATGCAATAGCATAGTGCCATGTAGCGTAGTGTGGCATTGTATAGTAATGTATAGTTTGCTTTAATGTAGCGCAGTGTGGCGTGCTTTAGAGCAGCATAGTGACAGCACATGACTGCAGTATCAAGAAGAGCCGACACCAGGTAAAAACTGGTGTTGCTTTTGCGTTGTGAGTTTCATCCTGTTTTGAAGTGTTGACGTTCAGTAGTTAGACAAGAAGAAACAAGTTTTGAATTGCATTTCTATAATCCTTCAACGTTCTTTTTAGAGTTGGAGAAAAGGGTGTTAAATCAAGTTTGAATGACCCTTTATTCTCTTTTTGTACAAATATTTTTATTCTTTACATGTATTTGTGTGTGTGCTATGTGTGTGGGTGTGGGTGCGTGCATGTGTGAATGTGTGTGTGTGTGTGTGTGTGAGATTTTTGGACTGCTCTAGTCAATCATCTTATGTAATAGTTAACAGGTGATGGTAGCAGGCTCTAATTCAGGTGTCTGTAGTTTTGTTGTAACGCTGCAGGTGGGGCGAGAATGCGACCAGCTTCTTTCACTGGACTTCATGCCGAAGCTGCCAGACGCATTCCTGCCAATCTCCGCTCTTCCACCTCCTCCAATGGATCTCAGTGACATCACAGTCCTTTGTGATGTTATTGGTGGCGATGACATCATGAAGTGTGATGTCATAGTTCATTGTGATGTCATTAGTGTGGGTGACATCATCAGGTGTGACGTCAGAGTTCTTTGTGATGTCGTTGGTCTTGCTGATATGAGGTGTGACATGAGAGCTCTCGACCATGATGACAACCTTTGCTTCAAAAGAAGTTGCATCTTGGTGACAGCTTGGATCACAGTATTTTCATCTGTGACCGTTGACGTCCTCGACTTAGTCAACACCCTTGATAACAGTGCTAGCCTTCAGTCAGTTCAATATCCCTGATGTCACTGACCTTATCTTGTGAACACTGCCACACTTCATTACATCCTTGCCAGTCATAGATACGGTCATAAAGTAAAAGGGCAATGTTCTCTTATCTGTGATCATTGTGAAATTGAACATTTCATCACAGCATTTGCTTCTTTTCTTTGTGCTTGCCATCTTTTTGTTTTGAGCGGGGAGGCGGGAGAAGAGGTGGGGATGGGAGGCGGGAGAAGAGGTGGGGATGGCATGTGTTGAGCGGGGAGGCGGGAGAAGAGGTGGGGATGGCATGTGTTGAGCGGGGAGGCGGGAGAAGAGGTGGGGATGGCATGTGTTGAGCGGGGAGGCGGGAGAAGAGGTGGGGATGGCATGTGTTGAGCGGGGAGGCGGGAGAAGAGGTGGGGATGGCATGTATTGAGCGGGGAGGCGGGAGAAGAGGTGGGGATGGCATGTGTTGAGCGGGGAGGCGGGAGAAGAGGTGGGGATGGGAGGCGGGAGAAGAGGTGGGGATGGCATGTATTGAGCGGGGAGGCGGGAGAAGAGGTGGGGATGGCATGTGTTGAGCGGGGAGGCGGGAGAAGAGGTGGGGATGGCATGTGTTGAGCGGGGAGGCGGGAGAAGAGGTGGGGATGGCATGTGTTGAGCGGGGAGGCGGGAGAAGAGGTGGGGATGGGATGTGTTGGGAGAGGGAGGTGTGTGAATGTCAGTAAGTGTGACACAATCTCATTCTCATGTTTTACCTGTTGGGGGTTAATTTTATTGCCGCTTTGTTTGATACCTGCTTTTAGGTTGTGTATGACGCTCCCTTTGGTTGAAGTCTTAATGCTTTCCTGTAATTACATTGCTATCCCATGTATTGGAACTTTCGTTTGCTGTACAGAGATTAATTCCCAGTTTTAACTTTTCTTGTTCATCTCTCCTTTGGCTGGATTTACGTGTGTTCATATTCCTTTTATTTATGTTTCCATACTTCTGCTTTTATCAGTACATGATAGGTTGACTAACTAGCTAGTTAATTGATGAAGCTGCTTGAAAGCTTCTTAACTTGAAAATAACCAAATGTCTAAGTTAGTCCAAGCATCATCTCTGTTCAAATTACATGTTGATGCATGCCTCTTGTACAAGATCTCTCAAATCTTGTCAAGAATCATCGAAGCATGTATAACAGGAAGCAGAATCATTGAAGCATGCATAACAGGAAGCAAGTAAATACAAACCTGTATCTGTTTTGTTCAGATTTTCTGAAAAACGATGGGGTTGTCGTACCTTTGCAGGGAGATGCAGTGTACGCAGAAAGCAAGGTTCAATATTTATTCACCATTCTGCTTGAACTAGTACCTAGTGCGTAATCCTTTGCCTAGATGATGAAATTGAGATTTAAAATATCCTTTGCCTAGATGATGAAATTGAGATTTAAAATATCCTTTGGCTCAATATGGTTTACAGTGGAACCTCCAGTTTAAGACCTCAACAAATCTGACAAAATCAGGAGGTCTTAAATTGGGGGGTCTTAAAAGGGGGTTCCACTGTAATTGCGATTTAACATCCTCAATGGCTGATAGGGGATATGTTGACTTGGTCTGTGTCAGATACAGTACTCCTTGGTCTGTGTCAGATACAGTACTCCTTGGTCAGTGTCAGATACAGTACTCCTTGGTCAGAGAAGAAGTGAAAGAGGAATCAAACAGCTTTAGGCCAATAAAAAAAAATTGTCTGTTTCTGGTCACCCGACCGACCCTAAATTTCGGCGCCGACCCTAAACTTTTTTTTTCCAAACTCAAAAATTTTTATTTATTTTTTGGTGGTAAAGGACAGGGTGAGAAAATGAACAACAAAAACGTGTGAAAACGAAAGTCCGCTGACGATTTGTAAATGTGTTGAGTGTCTTGTCTCTATGTATAGTGAATCCAGTCTCTTTGCGCGATTTTTAAAGTTAGTTTTATTGGTCTACATTTGGGGTAAAAAAAAAAAAATTTAAAAAATAAAAAAAAATAAAAAAATCCCTACCTACCAACCCTATTTTTTTTAGCCATGTTACCAGAAACAGACAATTTTTTTTTTTTGGCCTTATCAGTGTTTGGTGAGCTAGTACTTTTGGTGAGCTAGTACTTTTGGTGAGCTAGTACTTTTGAAAGCGCTCTTATTTGAAGGCAATTCAGTTACAAATGCTGTAAATATTGTGGTGTGTACTGGTGCATTTACAAAGCGATCAAAATGGATGTGAAATGCAGTGAAGCCGTTGTGGTTTTAAGTTTTTTTTCATAAATTTTTATATCCAGCCCTTTGATTCTGCAATAATGAACTGTTATTGCTTATCATCAATATTATTATATCAAATAACCAAAGGGAAGTAATCGCTCTTAATGCATACGACATGTGTAATAGAGTAAGCGAGAGTTGTACGGAACCTTTTCTCCTGGCACCTGAGAGAATAACAAGCATTGAAATGAACAGATGAAAGTCGCTTGTTCATTTCAATGCTTGTTATTCTCTCAGGTGCCAGGAGAATGGTTCCGTACAACTCTCGCTTACTCTATTACACATGTCGTATGCTCACTCCCTACTGTGCGATTTTTCCTATGCTTTCCACTGTATACTGGCCATTTGTATTAGTTGGTAAAAAAATCATTACTGAAGAAGTACTCAACACAGATATTTGAAACTTTCAGGGTTTACTGTTGATATGTTGATGCCCTTCAGTGCAAAGTTTCAAGTGTTTTACTTAGAAAATAGCTGATTTAGGTGGGGGGTATAAATAACCCTTTTTCTGGCATCAAAATTACGCTAAACGCAGGGCCATCACTTCAAATTCGCGTGGTTTACTCACTCACTACGAACCACTGCTATCGCAGTGGTCCCATGCACACCACTTCCCCACGAACCACTGCGATAGCAGTGTTTCAGCACGTGTCGTACTGGTAGACGCCATTGTTGTTTTGCAAATTTGCACAAAGCCAGCGAGTACGAAATCAAACCTCGCGTCATCGTTCTACAGCAGACAGAAGTGAAACTAGCTTGGTCATTTGCAGACGATTGGTTAAACTTGAGAGCCAGCCTCTCTATTTTCGTACAAAAATTGACGTCATTGAGCTAAAAAAAATCCAAAGGTCAAACACTGCTATCGCAGTGGTTCGTGGGGAAGTGGTGTGCATGGGACCACTGCGATAGCAGTGGTTCGTAGTGAGTGAGTTAAGAGCGATTACTTCCCTTTGGTTATTTGATATCTTAACTTCGCTCTGCCTCATTCTGTTTGAAAATCAATATTATTATTTAAATATTGAACCACATGTATGTGCTGGAACAAAACGAGGGTGCAGTGCTGTAAAGTGCTTTCAGCTATTCACCGACCTTTGATTCCGCAATAATAGTTATATTCATGGATTCCGATGAATGGGATTAACAGTATGAACAGGGATGAATGGGATTAACAGTATGAACAAGGATGAATGGGATTAACAGTATGAACAAGGATGAATGGGATTAACAGTATGAACAAGGATGAATGGGATTAACAGTATGAACAAGGATGGATGTACATTGTATCAATAAAACTGTCAGCTCTGCATGATATGTATAATGTCTTTGTGTTCTCTTGGGCAGACAGACAATGTAATGTATTTTAATCAAAAAAATACTGTGTTTGCCAAGAATGAATAAATGCTTTTTCATATGACCTGGTGGTTCTTGACTTTTGTCTCCTCTCATTAAAGCCTGCACACACACACACACACGTATACATAATAAATACACAAGCACAGTCTTTTGACTGCAAATTTAATCATTTTCCACATGGAAAAAGAGATGCACTTTCCTAAAGAAGAGAAATATCTGAGCGAACATTAAAACACCTGGTCATATACTTTTTGATTTTTTGCGCTGGGCAGTTGCGCTACAGTAAACACAAAACAGTACCAACTCCATCTGCCCTGCTCCTGAAACTAAAATAACTGACAAAAATAGTTCATTAGAGCTTGAAAACTGTTCATCTCAGTCAGTGGTACATTGTAGATTTGTACATGTATTTCATTCGTGACTGAAAATGTCTTTCCCCGCTTGTTACTCTCTCAGTCTCAGGTGCCAGGAGATTGGTTCCGCCTAACTCCATGGGTGGTACTGGGAAAAATCAAAAAACCTGAAAGGCAGGGGTCCAAAATGCTCAAGTTTGAAAGAAAGTTTCTGGACACCGACGAAACCAAATCATAATAAGCAAGATGGCGGCAAATCCAAGGGAGCAAACCGAGAAAGCACGCGAACCGGTGTCAAAAGTCGGATCGGAACCGCTGCTCGTTATTTCAACTTAGCAAAACAAAGCTTTTTTTTTGTTGTTTTGTTTGAAAAACCGGAATTTCCGGCTTCAGATTTTTTCAAAAACCGGAAATCCGGCAAAAGCCGGAAGAGTAACACCCATGTAACTGACTGACTTGTTGCACATGTCGCATTGAGAGCGCTCACAGCCCTTAGTTTCTCACATCGTCAAACCCGATTTCACTAATTGTTCTGCCTCCAAAAATAATGCTCAGTGATTTAATCACAGGAGTAAATGCATTTTCCACACTCGAGCTTCTATGTTACATGCCTACCTCGTTCATTGTCATTCCCTGTCACGCTAAAGCTTTGACAACCTCGACTTGAATTAGTCTTGGATATGAAAAAACCGAAGCAAGTTAGTGATACTCATAGTTCACTGCCCTTGTAACAATTGAAAGCAGAAGAAACTATTTTCTCTATTCTGTTAAATGCGGGGATATAGCTCAGTTGGTAGCGCGCTGGATTTGTATTCAGTTGGCCGCTGTCGGCGTGAGTTCGATCCCAGGTTCGGCGGAAATTTATTTCAGAGTCAACTTTGTGTGCAGACTCTCTTCGGTGTCCGAACTCCCCCCCGTGTACACTACATTGGGTGTGCACGTTAAAGATCCCACGATTGACAAAAGGGTCTTTCCTGGCAAAATTGCTTAGGCACAGTTAATAATTGTCTACCTATACCCGTGTGACTTGGAATAATAGGCCGTGAAAGGTAAATATGCGCCGAAATGGCTGCAATTACTGGCCGTATAAAATTTCATCTCACACGGCATCACTGCAGAGAGCCTAGAACTGTACCCACGGAATATGCGCGATATAAGCCTCATTGATTGATTGATTGAAAAGAGACATGAAAGGCAAAAGAAAAAAGTTGACAACTATGCGACATAACAAACATAAAACATTGTGCAGTGTTTACATTACACACACAACACAGTGAAAGATAAAAACAGATACTAGATCGCACATAAGGTAGGACTAGACCGCACATAAGGTAGGACTATGTGTTACCCCATCACAAAGAATATGGCCAGAGTATTACATCAGATCTTTCTTTCTTTATTTGGTGTTTAACGTCTTTTTCAACCACGAAGGTTATATCGCGACGGGGAAAGGGGGGAGATGGGATAGAGCCACTTGTCAATTGTTTCTTGTTCACAAAAGCACTAATCAAAAATTTGCTCCAGGAGCTTGCAACGTATTACAATGTATTACCTTACTGGGAGAATGCAAGTTTCCAGTACAAAGGACTTAACATTTCTTACATACTGCTTGACTAAAATCTTTACAAAAATTGACTATATTCTATACAAGAAACACTTAACAAGAGTAAAAAGAGAAACAGAATCCGTTAGTTGCCTCTTACGACATGCTGGGGAGCATCGGGTAAATTCTTCCCCCTAACCCGCGGGGGGGTATTACATCAGATGCTAGCACCATATCACATTAGACATGTAATGATTCAACCAATCGCCAAATACATGTGCACGATACATCACTCTCAAAGACAGCAGGACACAATTTCTCCACATCATCTTGACAAAGAGTAAAGAACTAACTGGTATTTTCAGGAAATCCAAAAACAAAGCGACTGCCAACGTTCCAAAATTCAGAATAAAAAAACAGGAAAGATAAATTGTTGGAACGTTTGTTATTGTTATGTTATGTTACAGTCACAAATATATCGACCCAACGGTCTTTTAAGTGCACAGACAAACAATTAGTATTAAGCGAATCGCTTGTGACTTCCCAGCAAGTGGGCGACCTTTCCATTAAGCTAAGTTCTTGTTGCTCGTTGTTTGTTTGTTTGTTGGGTCGATATATTTGTGACTGTAACGTATTGCACTGTCAATAACAAACGTTCTAACAACTTCCCTTTCTTGTTTTTTGATTCTGGTATTTTCAGGGCAAAGAAAGGATGAAATAAACTTAACATAATTTTACTCCATAATTCTAAAATTTTTACATTCAAATTTGATGAGTTATTCATCTACAACTGACAAAAATGTGTGTATTGACATAGTGTGTGTGTGTGTGTGTATAGTTGTGTATGTGATTATGTGTTCTTTCTTTCTTTATTTAGTGTTTAACGTCGTTTTCAACCGTTCAAGGTTATATCGCGACGGGGAAAGGGGGGAGATGGGATAGAGCCACTTGTTAATTGTTTCTTGTTCACAAAAGCACTAATAAAAAAATTGCTCCAGGGGCTTGCAACGTAGTACAATATATGACCTTACTGGGAGAATGCAAGTTTCCAGTACAACATGCTTACGACATGCTGGGGAGCATCGGGTAAATTCTTCCCCCTAACCCGCGGGGTGTGTGATTATGTGTGTGTATAGTTGTGTGTGTGTATAGTTGTGTATGTGATTATGTGTGTGTATATGCTTGTGAGTGAAAGCAAGTACCCACTGGCACACATTGTCAGCATAGTTTCAGGTAGAATGTACAATAGATGCTTCACAAACAGAATGCATACATTATTCTCTTGAATCACAATCTCAGAAAAAGTGTTGAAATAATGTTTAATACGCAGCAAATAATTTTGTCTGTCAACATATCTACCTTCATAATCACAAGCTCTCTTGCCTTCTGCATGACATGGACGGTTCTTCTTTCATACCAATAGACTATAGAATAACGTATTTACAAACTACTGTTTCTAGTTTAAAAGACAAGACTCCTGTACGTCTTACTAAAACACAGAAAAGCAGTTGTCGAAATGTACCAAGAATCGATGAGATTGCACACATATTGCATGCCCTTGAAAAAAACGTACAACTTGCCTATCTACTCTCTGCAGAAAACTCTCTCTCTGTCTCTCTCTCTTGCACACACACAAACACACAGAGGGTCAATCAAACCTAACATGCACAAACATTAGCTAAAAACTTTCACACGCACACACAAACATTTATTGTCACTCAAGACACCTCTCTCTCTCTCTCTCTCTCTCTCTCTCTCTCTCTCTCTCTCTCTCTCTCTCTCTCTCTCTCTCTCTCTCTCTCTCTCTCTCTCTCTCTCTCTCTCTCTCTCTCTCTCTCTCTCTCTCTCTCTCTCTCTCTCTCTCTCTCTCTCTCTCTCTCTCTCTCTCTCTCTCTCTCTCTCTCTCCAAAGGCAGGATTTCTTGTTTGAGTTACAAATTTACATTGATGGGACAAAACTAAAACATTCCACCAGTTTCATAATTTTCAATACAACCTTTCAAACTGCAAACTTTGACCAGACACACACGCATGCATACACTAATGCACACATACATATATGCCACAAAATGGTTTGGAAAATGAAAAAAAAAGGGGGGAAGGAATTTTTTTCAACACAACTGTATAGATACAGATCTCAAACTCAAGTTGTTGAATGCTAAATTTGGAATCATAATTTTGATTTTTTTTTTTAAGGGCGACATGGGCTTGATGACTGCTGAAAGAGGGTGAGGAAACTAAGCATGCAAAAAAAACCACAAAAAAAAACCACAGACGGCATGCTCGATAAGTTGCTTACTAGAAGAACAGTTGAAGACTGGATTCGACTCTCCATACCATACTAAAAGTTTGACAGTTCATAGTTCTTTACCACTGAACCTACTAAGTAAAAGAAAAACACAGAAAAACTGTGTTAGTGTCTGTGTGGCTGCTTGACTATTGAGGAATTCATCAACTTCACAGTTACTTAAACTTTCTTGCATATATAAAATGTCAAAAATAAATCATCTTCAAACAATTCAGTTTGAAAAAAACACCATAATTTCACTTTAAGTTTATTAGAATAAAAAATAATAACGGCACTTATTTAACAATTGCTTCATCTCAGGAGAACAGAAATGCCTAATTCTCTTCAAGGAATAATTACAAAAAATGCCAAATTCTCCTCAAAGAATAATCACCAGAAATGCCAAATTCTCAAGGAATAATCACTAGAAATGCCAAATTCTCAAGGAATAATCACCAGAAATGCCAAATGTTCTTCAAGGAATAATTACAAAAAATGCCAAATTCTCCTCAAGGAATAATCACCAGAAATGCCAAATACTCTTCAAGGAGTAAGTTATAACCACATGACACCACATCACATTTCACCTGTTACAAGCAAATCTTCAGACAATTTTTTTTCTCAGAATGCTCTAGAAAAAAAAAGGGCAGGTTTAATCAGAAATGTGCCTCTTTAGAGACTATTGCACCATTTTGCGAGGAGTGGATAACTTGCGCTTCCGAGATGACGAATGAGAGATCTTGTTCTCTCCCCTGTCGGACATCATTTCTGCGATTTGACCCAGATCTTCGTCAGTACACACACCCCACGGATCAACGTTCGTCAGATTCACATTATCACTGTCGAAGGCTCCAATGCTCATTACTTCTTCCCCATTTTCAGCTTTAATCACCCGTAAACAGCTGTCCAAAGACATTTCAGCTCTGACTTGGTGAGATAAGTGATGTCCGTCTTCACTGTCATGACTAGTTACCGCTGAGCCTTCAAAGACGCAACTGTCTGCTGACTCTATGCCAGCACTGTGAACTTCCGTTTGACCTCTGTACAAGTCGGCCAGCACTGTTTTATCGTCCGGTCCCGAAAACATAGCCGATTGCTCCAGATTTTGATTTCCTTTCTCACTGTGGCACGAGGGCCTCGAGTCGTGTCTGTGTGGAGAAAACAGCTCCTGCTTGTGACCGTGCTTGTCGAGCGTGAAGACTTTCTTCTTGCCCAGAAAGGTGACCATCTTCTCCTCTTCCCCCTGGCTCTGAAAAGCTCGTTTCAGCTCCAGCATAGTGGACACTGTGTTCTTCTTCAGTACGGTGTTCCGGAAGTGCCTGCTGCAGTTCTTCAGAAAGGACAGCGGATGATTCGGGTCTTCCCGTTTCTTGGGGGTCGGGAGGGTCGGCCAGACTCGGTTGTGGGTGTTACGGGTCAGCATAGACGATGGTCTGGGTCTCACGAGTGAGCTGCTGTGTGGCACCTGTGCTGTGTTGCTGTTGGCGGACAAATCTACTGCCTTGTCTAAAGCCCTGTGCATCAAGTGGGAATTCCATGTCTCATTTAGTGCTGTGCCTGTCGGTTTCATGCCAGCATCAGATCCTTGTGCCGCGTTCTCTCTCTGAGACTTGCCCAGACTGGGCGCCGAGGCTTCTTCATTCTGCGGCAGTGGCATTATCCCCACCACCTTCCATCCCTCGTCACTTCCCATCACCATTGAAGGCATCGGCATGGCAACGAGAGGAGATGCTGTTGCCATGACAACAGGAACGGGGGCGATGGGGGCAGGAGGAGGAGGAGGTGGTGGGGGAGAGCTAAGTGACGTTAAACCCACCACCTTCCACTGTGAAGTATCAGCAGCAGATGTCATTGGAATGACAGAGGGATTAGGAGTGTCTGCATGAGTGCTGGTAGTGTCGTTCCCCATCCCACTGCTTGCTGTCAATGCCCCAGAATGTACAGGCAAGGTCGTGATTCCAGCAATCTTCCACTCACTATTCCCAGCCGCCAGATTGACCAGGGATGGTAACGCACGATCTGTGTGAACTGGGCCAGTGGTGTCTGCGCCCTGACAACTTTGGTGTCCTGCCAGCCCAGAATTGTGGGAACTGATGCAGGCAGATGCTGGTATTCCCGCTGAAAAATGTGAGATCTTTATAGGACTAGCTGCTGTCTTTTCATCATCCCCCAAGATGCTGGAACTTGCAGTTACTTCAGTCGAGGTGCTGTTGCTTAGTGAGGTCAAGCCGACAATTTTCCATTCAGAGGACAGTGGACTTGCCACCGATGAGACGTTTGTGGTATACCCTTGGATGTTGGAAACATCAGCATTTGAGCACACTGCACCCAGCCCTCCCAGTGACTCTGCAGCTAATGGTTTCGACGCTTGGTTGGTCGCATCACCCAGCGAAGTTAGCCCTACCACTTTCCACCCATTGCCTAAATCAAGCCCAAAAGGTAGGTTGGGACCTGCCTGGTTTGTGCTTTTTTCGCCGGTTTCTGAAGAACAAGTGGTAGTAACACACCCACCCGCAAAACCCTCGCCTTCTTTTCCTGAGGCGATGGAAAAAACGCTGTTGGCCTGTGCGGTCAGGAATGGGAGTATGGATGCAGGGTTGCCCAGAGAGGAAGGATACTGTGTGCTGCAGAAAGGGGCATCTGGGTTGACGTTCCTTGAGAGGAACTGCTGAAGCAGCAATGCCTGGCTGGCGGCTGTGACCGCTGGGTCAGAGGTTGCGGTGGTGGCGGTGGGTTGCAGTGTCAGGGAAGCTGAAGTGTTGACTGCAGCAGCAGCTTGGTTAAACATGGCTGACTGCAGCATGACGGCTGGAACAAAAATAAACACAACAATGATGATCTTCTTCTTCTTCTTCTGCGTTCGTGGGCTGAAACTCCCACGTACACTCATGTTTTGTGCACGAGTGGAATTTTACGTGTATGACTGTTTTTTACCCCGCCATTTAGGCAGCCTTACGCCGTTTTCGGAGGAAGCATGCTGGGTATTTTCGTGTTTCTATAACCCACCGAACTCTGACATGGATTACAGGATCTTTTCCGTGCGCACTTGGTCTTGTGCTTGCGTGTACACACGGGGGTGTTCGGACACCGAGGAGAGTCTGCACACAAAGTTGACTCTGAGAAATAAATCTCTCGCCGAACGTGGGGACGAACTCACGCTGACAGCGGCCAACTGGATACAAATCCAGCGCGCTACCGACTGAGCTACATCCCCGCCCCAACAATGATGATAAAAATTAACACACACAGAAACTTACTTTATTAAACAGATTACAAGTCTTTTTTTGTTCTTCTTCTTAGTATTCTTCTTCCCCTTCCCCCCCCCCCCTCCTCACCTTTTTTCCCCCTCTAATCGGTAAAGCTGTGTATGTTGACTGCACCATTAAAAAACAAATTTGCTATTCACAGAGAATATAATACAATTATTAACAGATGAGGATTTTATACTTTAAAAAATGTTTACAAGCGTTCATTTTTACTTTTTATTTCTTTCTTAAGTTTTGATGTGCTGAAAAACTAACATCTTTAAATCCAGTCAGGCCAGGTTCGTTCGGGGTTTGTCAGTTATGAGTCACTACTAACCACCCATTCCCTGACTCTTAAGTTCAATAAGTGTCTATAAATACACAAAATGCAACCCAAACATATGACAAAAATTCCTTCAAAGACAATCTTCCTAGCCTCTCCTTTTACCGTTCATCTAAATACTAATCCCTACTAATGTCATACAACAGGCAATAAGTAGCAGCACACAAACGGTGTATGTAAATCTACATGACTGTTGAATGTCAGTGCTGGCCACAAATGTTTTTCAAAGCTTTGAGTCAATATAATGAAAGCTAGTGCAAGATTCACATGACTGCTTTTAATCACATAATTATGGAGTACATTAAAATATAACAGAAGCTATAAGTCGTCGCATCTAACTTGCTTGGCCAATCTGTGAATCCAATGTAAACAAAGGGGCTGTATTTAGGCTACCCCACTAGGGATTTACCTTACCAATATATATGTACACAGTCACCTGTGGAACAACCCTTGCAGACGCATCCTGCGAAGAAGGCTGCAGAACGTTCATAGCTCAAGGTTGTGTCTTTCGGGCACAGGATCCACCATTTCGCATCGATCCACTTTCATCTAAATTCTACAGCACGATTCAAAATTTTGTGATCGCACACGTGTTGCTGGCTCAAGTTCAAAGAGGCTCTGAAAAGGCTGGCATCAAAACACAACAGTTCTAGCCCTGAAGCACGCATTTCAACCTTACCTTCAGTTTTCGGCCGACCCGGTCTGCAACCAGAAGCGATATGAGCTGTATATTCAAGCCTGTGTCAGAATGTCGACACCGCCATGAATATTTGGGGAAATGAATTTCATTTGCATCCATAATCAATGCAAGCCGCAACGGCCAACTAGCGCTCATGCATCATGTATGAGCTCCCTGCCTACCGCCCAGCGCAGTCTCACAGTCGTGCTCCGCTTCGCCAACGCTTCTTTTTTTAATGCAATGCCGCTGTCGCCCGCTCGCCGTGGCCCTCCGCTGGCGCTGGAGCGGTTGTATTTTCTCGCTTTCACTCATAGCATTGATCCGGAATGGGGTCTCGTTATCTGAATTTCATAGAGCAAAATTTACATGATTGAGCCGTGCTGTTTCTTTCTCATTGTGGCAGACGATTTTGTCAAGAACTTGGAGTTACCTCCCTTGCACCACAGCTGAAAAGAGCACACTCTCATCCCCCCCCCCCCCCCCCCCCCCCCCCCCTCATCCAACCCTATGCTAATGTGTAGACTAATCGAATGTGAATTATGCATTTCTTGTATCCTCTAAAACTGGATTGCTTTCGAATATATCAGCTCATACATCATTCAAAAAATTTGCAAGCTTACATCTGTTACTGAAGATTGTTATCAGACATTTTGACAGGAATTATGGATCCCTTTTTACATTAAAGCCATATGTACTCGATGACTATACACGCTAATTGCTTTACCAACAGCTGGAGACAGACTAAATTAAGTTCCCTGCAAAATATTGTGGTCTAGGACCCCTTAAATGTTGAGATATTTGAATTTTCATTTTGATCTGGATCGTCCTATTTATAGATTTGGCAACACATGTAACGTTGATGCAAGGGAGAGAACACCGCGGCTTTGTTGACATCCTCACTTTTTCAGAGGCTAGAACAAGCTGTAATGCATGTATTATGGTCCGCGCATGGTGACGGATCGTCATTATATGGTCTTATGGTGCGTTTGACATCGATTGTGGGCAAACTACACTTTGTAAACACGGGAGTGCGTTAGTATGCCTTTAAGCTGCAAAAAAACCAACACTTGTCCTTTGAATAAAGTGTGTTGTTTGCTATACGCTTATAGACATTTTATTCAGTTAAAGTTTTGTTGATGCTGTCGGTTTTGGTTTTGTATGTGTGCATATTGGCCAGCATGTGCATGCATTATATCCTTCACATAAATTTGACAATCATTGAAAGCAAAGATACACCACAGACTTGAACAGTAAAGAAAACAAGGCAATGAAAGTTACACATCAGACTTGTTTCAAAGTACCTGTCGTCAAAAGTGCTGTTTGTTTTTGGCTTTTTTCGTCTAAATGTACCAAATTCCTTCAACAGACTAAATTTGCATTGGATGTATTAAGAACTATTTTCAGTGTTTTCTCCATCAAACTGTAACTGTCACCTGATGCATTAACAGTTGGACAGATATGACCTACATTTTTGAGTTTCTGATTAGTCCAAACATTCTAGCACAATTTCAACTTCAAGTACATACTTTCACTAAGGAAGAGAAGAGGAAGGAGAGAATACCTTTTTTTATATGTAATAAAAATGACAAGACAGCTCACAAGCATTTTTTTCTCTCAGATCTTAAGAAAAGCAGCCTGCTGGTTTGCAGTTTAGTTTGCTTCTTTGTTTCTGTGCAGCTTCTGTCTCATAATTCATTTATAAAGGTACTGTGTATGCAGAACTGTGTTCTCTCCACACACACATACACACACTCGCACACAACCACACCCCCAACAACAACATCATCATCAGTGATAAACAATTTAATTTCTGTCATTGTCAATTCCATTTTCAGGGTAAATTAACACATAAATGATGGACAATGGCATTCTTTCAAAAACACACTTCTGTACAGACTGGTCAAAATATTCTTTGATCAAAGTTACACCTGACATTCTATATGTATTCAATCATTAAACAGCTTGTGTTAAAATGCACTAGTTCAAGAACTAAATATAAATGCAGTCATTAATTTTGATTGACCGATTGTAAATGTAATGTAACATGTTGTACGGGTGTTGAGCAATCCACACGCAGAACAAAACGCATCAATCGCTCAATGACTAGCACACTCTCTTTTCACCCACACTTAACACAACAATGATCAGTTCTTTCTTTGTTTGGTGTTTAACGTCGTTTTCAACCGTTCAAGGTTATATCGCGACGGGGAAAGGGGGGAGATGGGATAGAGCCACTTGTTAATTGTTTCTTGTTCACAAAAGCACTAATCAAAAAATTCCTCCAGGGGCTTGCAACGTAGTACAGTATATGACCTTACTGGAAGAATGCAAGTTTCCAGTACAAAGGACTTAACATTTCTTTCATACTGCTTGACTAAAATCTTTACAAACATTGACTATATTCTATACAAGAAACACTTAACAAGGGTAAAAGGAGAAACAGAATCTCTTACGACATGCTGGGGAGCATCGGGTAAATTCTTCCCCCTAACCCGCGGGGGTACAATGATCAGTTAATTGCATTCCTTGCAAATAGAGAATGTATACAACACAGCAAATCAATCAAAACATAGCACTTCCATCAAGACACAGCCCCAGCTATCCCTTTCTCTTCCATCAAGACACAGTCCCAGCTATCCCTTTCTCTTCCATCAAGACACAGCCCCAGCTATCCCTTTCTCTTCCATCAAGACACAGTCCCAGCTATCCCTTTCTCTTCCATCAAGACACAGCCCCAGCTATCCCTTTCTCTTCCATCAAGACAGCCCCAGCTATCCCTTTCTCTTCCATCAAGACACAGTCCCAGCTATCCCTTTCTCTTCCATCAAGACACAGCCCCAGCTATCCCTTTCTCTTCCATCAAGACACAGCCCCAGCTATCCCTTTCTCTTCCATCTTCATCTCCCTTCCCCCGCATCCTAACCTCCACCTCTAAAATATGATCAAGTAATCTTAGCCTGCCCCCAGCATACATGGTTGAAATTGAATTTGGAAGATCAACAAGATTGTCTCTTCATCCTTGACTGACATGGCAATTGTCACCACACAAATATGTGAGTTGTCTTTCCAGACACTCACTCCATTGGTTCTTGTTTCATGTTTCTCACACTTTCTTTTCACATTTGCTCAGACAGAAAGTGTCCGTTGAAGGGTCTCCACAGGGTCGTAGAGCTTTAACTCGAATAAGGATCCAGTGGAACCTGTCTAAAAAGACCACCCAAGAGACTGAGCACATATATCTCACACTCTCTTTTCACATGTTAACCACATATATCTCACACTCTCTTTTCACATGTTAACCACATATATCTCACACTCTCTTTTCACATGTTAACCACATATATCCCACACTCTCTTTTCACATGTTAACCACATATATCTCACACTCTCTTTTCACATGTTAACCACATATATCTCACACTCTCTTTTCACATGTTAACCACATATATCTCACACTCTCTTTTCACATGTTAACCACATATATATCACACTCTCTTTTCACATGTTAACCACATATATCTCACACTCTCTTTTCACATGTTAACCACATATATCTCACACTCTCTTTTCACATGTTAACCACATATATCTCACACTCTTTTCACATGTTAACCACATATATCTCACACTCTCTTTTCACATGTTAACCACATATATCTTGCATCATGTTGCATGCAGGTTCAATCTCATGCATAAATAAATTCATCCATTCTCAAAAAGCTTTTCATTCACTTTGGCTGGACCCAGTCATCTCCAGATCTACTAGCTTTATGTATTTACACACTCACCATTACACATTCATTTGCCCGTACATTTCTTTTCACGCATCGTAGTTAACTAAGCATAGTCATCACAAGCATATACTGATTATTCCCGCTCACTCTCAACTGTCCTTTCTTCAGTCTCACACTTTTTGCCATTCATACTACAGTGGAACATGTGTTGCATGTAGTTGACTTATTTGTACTTTGTGGGAAAGTACCGATATTATATTTTGTAAACACAATATTTATGTTTCGACGAGAATGCAGGTGAACTTTCTAGTCCTGTCAAAACAAGTTGTTTACCACGTTGTTTTGAGTCGTGGGTTCGTGGCCTTCGCTCGGATTAAGTGCGTCGGCACTTTTGATGTACGTCACAGAGAATGTCACTATTCTAGTCCATGGACAGTTCATCTAATTTTAGTTGTATCATGTTCGGTCTGGAATATTCTCGAGATTGAGTATTTGCTATATAGGCCAGCGCGATTTGTATGTTAAAAAGCTTCTACTTTGAGTTCTGCTACGATGTGCAGTTGTATGTATGGAATGCTAAATAAATCCTCAAACTCAATTTGGCGAGTTTTTGTCTGCTGCTGTGAAGACGGGCCACGTAGAATAAAAGAACACAACTATACGACATTTGAAATTCGTCAATCTCAAGTGTCGTGTAACACTCTGTAAATTCCCCCCCCCATTCTAAGAATCCCTCCACTCGGCCCCTTTTCATCATCTGTCCGGTACACCATTTTAAAACTTTTTAGCTGAACCCAGTCATTTGAAGTATCACGGTAAAAGGTATCCAAACTAAACCCAATTCAGTCCCTCATCCACTAATCCAGCCTCATATGTACACTCAGCCATTTGTTCTAACAACACCCAGTCATCCCAAGTATTTACTGGTCATTCACACTTACTGGTCATTTACTGGCTATTCACATTAACTTGTCATGTAGTCATTTATCCAGCCAATTGCCAACACTGGTACATTAAGATCTGACATTGTTGCCAGTCACATCTGTTCAGTCTCTCAGAAAATACCAACTATCTCCATACAACTGTCAATCACCTCTGTAACGTTATGCTAACGCCAGTCCTAAGAATTGCCTGTCACAAAAGTTCTCTGCAAAACTTATGGTAACAGTAACACTCTCTCCACTCCATTCAAATGTCTTCTCAGAATATGTATTCCAACCAAACACTGTATCATACACATACGCTCGCGCAACACTTTAGAACAGAAAGAACAATTTGTTAAACTTAAAAACTCTTTTGTTCCTTTCTTTGTCTAAGGATTGAAGTTGATTGTTCCCAATATACGCTCACTCAATCTTGAAAGATTTGATTCAATATTATCATTTACAGTATAAAAAGACAACTATATTCTCTTCAGTAATATTTCTCACCTTAACCTTGCCGATGTTCCTTAACACTTTCTACCCCACCTATGTTGACCAAGTTTTTTTTTAGCCGAGACCAGCTGTGCTGCAGCAGGTCACTCAGAATTGTAGTAACTGTGCAGCAACTGTGTATCAATCAACACGCTGGAATGCAGGCGTTAGATGGACATACAGGAAGCGACTGAAGCTCACAGTCTGAGCAGATATATATCCGTACCTGGTCAGATAGTGCCATATGAGTGGGTACGGATATATATCCGTGCCTGGGAGACAATGAGTTAACTAAGTGAAATGAGATGAGAACGAATATCCTCCCAGATTCCAGGAACGAATATCCTCCCAGATTCCACGACAATCCATAGATACTGCAAAACGTCTCGTCCTCAAATAAAAGTTCCAATAACTTCACCTTATGGGTTTTTTTAGCCTTGACTTTGGGACGTTAGCTGTCTGTTTCAGATTTCTACAATACATCAAGTAAAAACAAATTTTAAAATGACCAAGTCCACAAATATTATTCTAAAGCACTTTGATACCTAGAACTAGTGGAGGGTATGCTCTTTGCTATCTCATCCACTGAATGACACTGAGCTCTCCATGAAAGTGTCCATTCTGATCGCTGATCAGCTTTTTTTTCCAGCTCAGAATCATAGCAACTGCCTGTAGTGTAACTACATTTTTTTTTTTAAATGACTGGTTAATGCCACAAAAAATTGCCACATAGCAGGTACAACCTTCACGTCACTTGACACAAAGATGCCAAATGTTGTCGCCATTGTAAGCGCCCCACATTAATGCCCAGTGAACACAGAAATGCTGTGATGAACATGCATGGTTAATCATGTCGAAATCATGTCTTTACCTTGTATCAGCCATCGTTCCAACACACACACACGTTGTCTTCCACACAAGCATCACCCCCTCATGAGTCAGAATGAATTGCATTGGCTGATGTGTCTGAGTAACAGATCTAGATACAGATTCGGCCTGAAGACAGAAGAGGTGGAAGAGGAGGTAGGGATTATGACACCAAAGAGGTTTCTAACAACAATCAACATTAGCCTGTCAACATAAGGAACTCATCAAGCCGAACACCGCAGTCAACCCAAACGTTCTCTCTGAATGTCTCATCGACGTGAAAATGAACGAAAACAAACAACACCCAGCGTCCCTGTCAGCGAGGACCTCGTCAGATGCTGTATCACAATATTCACATTTGGCATGGGAGAAAGACTCACGTGGTCGACAATATCACTTGACCACTTTTTTTGGTGGCACTGTCTCGAGTCTTTGGCTCGACACTGGCCAGTCAGTCTTTCCTTCCGCAGCAATGAAACACCACCACTGTGATTGGGCTCGATACAGGGGTTAGACCTTCAGCAGCGTTTCAAGGTCAAATGCCTGTGCAGACAAAGGATTCCTGAAAGCTCACTGTTTTAGTCAAGCTTTACTCTGTTGCATTTTCCACATACACTGTTGCAGTTTCCACATTTTATTGTTGCTGTTTCCACAGACACTTGCAGTTTTCACCTTTATTGTTGCAGTTTTCATAAAAACTATTGCAGTTTCCATAGAAGATTTACAAGTTCACCACCATTATTCTCACAAGTCTTCAAGTTGTCACTGTTTGAAAAAGTATGTGCAGCGCTTGCTGTCAAGTAATACTGGACTGTGGTCAGAAGTATCCAGTCATGGTCAAGGCAACCAGCATGCACACACTCACTCACTCACAAGTTGCTACAACGCAACTTTTTTTTCTCCAGGGAACAAAATAATCATGAGGAATATTACTGCTGGAAGAACGAGGTTTTGCCAGGCGAGTGTTTCTAGCACTTTCCTGCCCTGGTTTCAATGTTGCAGTGTGTAATCTGATTGGCTGGAGCTGTCATGCAAGCCCAGAGAAAGACAACGGCAGGAGTTTCGTCGAAGGATTGGGGGGAGGGGGGGGGGGGATGCGAGAGGGGGGTGAGGGCCTGGGGTTGGAGGAGGAGGGTGGGGTCACTGTGCAGCCGATCCACGTCCTGTAGTCCAGCAGACGGGATGAGACAGGGTGGGGTCACTGTGCAGCCGATCCACGTCCTGTAGTCCAGCAGACGGGATGAGACAGGAAAGGGTGTGGCGTAGGTACGAAGAGGTTCAAATCCTCGTTTAATTGTGTCACCTGTTGCTCCCCTCGTTGACCTCTGCCTGCAGATGCAGGATAAGGTCGCGGATCTCCTCGCGCTTTTTCTCCACCTTGGTCAGCGGGAACCAGCGCTCCAGCTTCATGGGGATGGAGAAACTGGCGATTGGGTTCTGCAATCACAGGCATAACTTGTGTCAGATACATCTACCACATCAACCAACAAAGATATATATATGCACTATATCAGTCAGCTTCAGCTTCAGCAGGCTTATCTGTTCAGCCATCCTTGAGAACATTTTTCACTCATCAAAAAATATTTTTGTTGAAAAAGAAGGAAAGTCACTCTTCTCTGACATCCACAGGACACAGTTTTCCAGACAAGAAAAAGCCATGCCCGCCTGTGTAAATGAAGAACAAACTTCATTCAAAACCCAAAACAAAACGGAACCAACCTACCAACCCTTTATTGCCCTGTCATTGGATCCCCCCCCCCCCCCCCCCCCCCCTTAACATGGGAACATGACTTACCTCAAAGAAAGTCTCAGCATATTGCAGAACAAAAACGCCACAGTCGCTGTAGTTGGTTTGCTGGGGCACCTTGGGACAGCCCCCTCGCACAGACTTGATCATGTTGCGGGGTGTTCCTTTCTTCAGGTCCCACTCCACCTGAAGGTATCTGTCACACGCAACAAGCCGTAAGACATCAGTGCAGTCAACATTTGAATAAACCAGTTTTCAGGGAAAAGCTCAGAATGCACGTAACTTACACATGACTTATGTACACAGGATTTCTTCAACCCTGCCATCCCTCACCACAAATACCCTCCAAAGCTACCCCACACCCCGCTTAAAACTGGGTTTTTTTCGGGGCTTTTTTCCTTATTGCGTTTTGAACTGTACATAACAAAGAATATGTATGAACATTCACACACACAAATATTCGCACACACACACAGTTGTCACCACACTACAACCACCACCACCACCACCACAACCAAAACAAAAACTCACTCCTTGAGAATCCTGATGACGCTGTTCCTGGAAGGGCCCATCAAGGAATCCATGATAAGAATGCACGGCCTGTAGAGATCAAACAAAGTTGTCATGTACACAATGTGCGAGGTCCCAATACATGCTAAATGCTACAGTACTGTTGTCACAAATCTCATGAGAACGGAACCAGTTATACACCTCCCATCATGTAAATACATTTCTAACCTTGGGTAATGAAATATTCTGTTATACAAATCAACATTCCTACTCTGTCGTTCATGTTTATCATGAAAGGCAGTGAAACACAAGCCTTGTGCAATACCAGGGAAATGTGACGAAACTGTTTCTTAGTTCAGAAAATAACAAATTCAGCAATCAATTCTTCTTGCATTAATGGAATACAAAACTTGATTCAAATCTTTCATTCTTTGAGATTAAAAACAAGAAAAACCAGAAGAGCACACTTTACCAACAGGACTGCAAAATGCAACAACACATGGGCAATAACTTACTGTTTGACACCAAGATTGAATTTTGTTTTTCCTTTCTTGGCAACTTCAGCAGGGATCACCTTCCCAAGGACATGGTTTTCCGTCTGCAAAACCAAAATGATGATGTAATACTGTTTTTAATCAAAATAAGGAGTCACTGATTCCTCACTGGATGCATACTATATAAGTACAGTTCACATCCTTATTGGTCAATACTTTTGATCAGGTGTGTCCAGCAACGTTTCAAAGAACTGTTGTCTGTTAGTTGACATCAAGGATGTTGCTAAGATTTATTTTGGCAATTTTTTTTATCTAACCCTGGCAAAAACTTAAACAAAAGATTTGCAAAAACGACAGCAACGTTTTTAACGATTTGAAAGAAGTTAGAGTGTTTTGCCAACAGCTGCAGACACAAAATCGAAAATTTTGATTAATATACTTACCCAATTCACATATAGTAGGTATTCCAAAGTGATTTTCAATTTTTAAATAACCCATATGAAACTTAGTTAAACAAATAGAGTTTTTCATTCTGTGCACAGGAATACTTTTTTTTTAAGGTGGGCTGGAAAAAAAAAATGTTATGATTTTTTTCCGTATTTTTGGACTCTGAAAATTTTTCGCACATCATTCTTCCGCACATTCAGACATGCCTCAAGCACACAAATCAAATCACATGAGTCAAAAAATGAGTTTATGAATAGTTTATATACTTTTCAGATTGATAATGCAAAATACATTGACAGGAAATACATCGTAATAGAGATACAGAGCTTCAAAAATGGCACAAAATAGCAAAATAAGCCCTCTGCTACTCCCAACAACTGGGCAAGAGTCCATTTTCTAACTCTTTCATCTCTAAATCATAAAATGCATTTTCATTGTAATACATTTTCTAGGAAGAGCAGGATATGATATCTAAGCCTAATTTTTTTCAACTCTATCTGACAACTGGTTAGTACGATATCTTTGATCAAAAATGCCAAAAGTGCTGTTTTGTCAAGTCGAGAAAAATGGCGACTAAGTGGTCATTTTTGGTCTGCCATAACTTTCTTGCTTTAAAAGTTACAAAGCTGTTTTTGGTATCCATTTGTTCATCATTAAAAGCTCTTAATAAGTGATACACACTTGGATTTCTACATGCTTAATAAAAACATAGCAATGTCTTGAAAAAACAGATATTTTGTACATAACGTGAATTTTGGCTTCTTCATAATGTTTTTATCTGGTTCAATGTTTAAGATAATGCAAGTACCTTATACCAAAATGATCAGTTTTTAATAAACTGTCAGAACAGCAAACAAGACAATGAACGTCTTTTCTTCCCTTGAGACCATAACTGTTTTTTATCTGAGGTAAAAAAAAAAACATAAAAAAAAATAAAAATCTTTTTTTTTTTTTTTTTACGAAAAAAGTATGTCTTGATTAGCTTACTCTGTCATGCTTGCAAGTTAACTTTGTAAAAGCTCAATTTTCTGCCTCAGTTTTGAAGATTATTGTTGCACAGCAATTTTTTCTGTCGTGAGTGATAAAGCTTCCTCTTTTAAAATGTTTAGTTCTTGCTCAAGAATATTGTTTTAGCACAAGATCTCCTTGGTGGGTAGCTTTGAAATTTGCACTTCTTCTTTAGAGTTTGGAGTTTCTCACTCCTGATAAGCTTTTCTTCACATTTCTGTTCTCTTGCTGTAGTTTCTTGACTAAAATTGGCATGCACTTGTTTGAGAAAAGTCCAGTTTTTCTTTAGCATTAGTCAAATCAGCAAAGTCCTTAGTTTGCCAAGTGGTAGTCAGATTTGCACCACCTACAATATACTCCAAATGTTCAAGCTTTCTTTTTCTGCCTTTTCTTTCCCTTCCTGTAGTATGTTGTGGTATTCCAGCGTAACCATTGTAGCAGCTGAATGTTGAACTTGCAGACTGCTAATGCTATGCTGGTTTTCTTCCCTACTGTCAAGTATTCCTGCTGGTTCAACTGTGCTGTGATGGACAAACTTCTCTTGCTCCTGGTTTGAGCTGTCCAAATTCTTGTTGGAAACACTTCTTCCTTGGCAACTGTTTGACTGCACACTAAATTCATGAACCAAAAACTTCCCAAGTTCTTCAGGGCGCCTATCTTTAGCTTTGCTTAAGATTTTGTAGTGCATCATACTTTTCTCTTCAGACTTAGCAATCTGTGATCTAGAACATTTCAATCCCCTCCCCTAACACATTCAACCATTCAGAAGCAAAATCTTGTTTTACATGTTCTTTCTTTCTAAATTGTTCAAGTGCAATCACAATCTGGTTTGTCAGTCGGATACCTGTTCCTAAAAATTGAGAACATGAATGCACATTTGACCAGTCAATGCCAACATCATCAAGTTCTTTGTTTATTATGTTCACATAAGAGGTCTCTTTCAAGAATGCAGCATCAGCTGAAGAAACAGCAATGTTGTTGAAGGATTTTTCAGTCTTCTGGATCAGTGCCTTCACACGTTCTGGATATGAAGAGTCACAAAGCAGCCGACTGAACCAAACAGATACCTGCACACAAACACATATACACTGCTTACCTTTTTTTCTTAGCTACAGAGAGAGAGAGCGACACAGAGAGAGAGAGAGAGAGAGAGAGAGAGAGAGAGAGAGAGAGAGAGAGAGAGAGAGAGAGAGAGAGAGAGAGAGAGAGATGGATGGATGGATGGATTGTTTATCTAGCAAGGCAATAGCCCCATATGAAGGGGTGTGTTTGTTTGTTTGCTTAACGCCCAGCCGACCACGAAGGGCCATATCAGGGCGGTGCTGCTTTGACATATAACGTGCGCCACACACAAGACAGAAGTCGCAGCACAGGCTTCATGTCTCACCCAGTCACATTATTCTGACACCGGACCAACCAGTCCTAGCACTAACCCCATAATGCCAGACGCCAGGCGGAGCAGCCACTAGATTGCCAATTTTAAAGTCTTAGGTATGACCCGGCCGGGGTTAGAACCCACGACCTCCTGATCACGGGGCTGACGCCTTACCACTAGGCATGTGTGTGAAATGAAATAAAAAGTATACATACAAATAGTATACATGCAGAACATCAAACGTGACAGACCATAAAATATCAGATTATTAACATAATATAGCAGAACAATATGAATACATAGAATATGCAGAGAGAGAGAGAAAGAGAGAGAGAGAATGTAAGTTGCAACACTTATTTAGACAAGAAGAGCAAACGCTCGATCGAGTCACTTTCGCAGTTCTGAATATTATATGAGGCATCAGATGGACAGGAAGAAATTGCTATTCACAACACAATACAGATGTAAATAATTTGATGTAAAGAATAATCCTATAAAGTTTGAATCAAATCCGATGAATAGTTTCAGAGATATGATATTTCAATTTTTTTCCTTCAAGACATACCTGTGACCTTGAAAAAGGTCAAAGGTCACCAAAGCAGATGTCAAAGTGTAGAGGTCACTGGGAGTCACGTTCACATAAAATTTGAGCCCGGTCACTTTTATAGTTTCCGAGAAAAGCCCAACGTTAAGTTGTGTGTTGCCGAACAGAAAAGGCTAGTTATCTCCCTTGTTTTTCTGATAACGTTCGTAAAAGGCTACAGATGTAAATACTTTGATGTAAAGAATAATCCTACAAAGTTTCAATCACATCCGATGAACTTTGTCAAAGATATAAAATGTCTAATTTTTCCTTTGACGCTGACCTGTGACCTTGAAAAAGGTCAAAGGTCAACGAAACCATCGTTAAAGTGTAGAGGTCATTGGAGGTCACGACTAAACAAAATATGAGCCCGATCGCTTTGATAGTTTCCGAGAAAAGTCCAACGTTAAGGTGGTGTCTACGGACGGCCGGCCGGACGGCCGGCCGGCCGGACAGACTAACACTGACCGATTACATAGAGTCACTTTTTCTCAAGTGACTCAAAAAATGAATGTCAAAAGAAGCTAATACTAAACAGTGCCATCATATACTGAAGGTAAAACTTCTTTTTTTTCCATCTGTATTTTTCCATTTGAATGCTTACACTGTATGGCCTTGCTCCCAGCAAATCAGTCCCCGGAGCTTAAGTTAAAGCTTGATGAACACCTGCCATCAAGTTAGTCAGGAACTGAGGAAGGCTTGGTCTTCTCCCTCTGACAGTCATTAAAAATGTCTCCTTTAGTTTCTGGAACCGATCATCTGAGATTGAGAAGGGAAAAGTTGGAGGGCATTAGCACAGTAAGATTACCATTTCAAGAAGTGAACACAATATGATTGTATGGTGGTATGTGATGTTTTATGCTCAGATGACACAAAAACATACTTGATGAAAATCAAGCCATTTAATTTGTGATGATTACACGCATTTATATGTCTCACTAACGCATACTCCAACAACACATACATACTCGAAGAAGGAAAGTTAAAAAAAAATAAAATAAAAAAATAAAAAAATTGTGCATGAAAAGTTCAATGTCCATTGCAAGTCAACCACATTTTCAAGGAACTTTGTTACAACAGTGAAATAAAAAAAGAAGTGAACACAATAGTTAAAAAAGAAAACGGAATTATTTGACGTAAAAAAAGCGAAGTTGTTTGCACATCGTAAAATGTAAACAAGGAGATAAGGGAGATCACCCAGAAGACGACTATCGAGCACGCATGCAAAAAAGCTAATTTCTAGTAATTCTCTTTGTTAATGATTCAAATCAATGAACAGATTGTTAAAAATGTGTTTCAAGACTTTATTCCTTGAGTCATAATGCTTTATTTTCCTCACTGTAAAAATACCGCATGCCGAGAAGTTCACTACTCACACTTTCACAAACACTGTACTTCGTCTGCTATCAACTCGGTTCGTTCATCCCCCGTGGTTTTTTAAATAAGCAAATATATCTTAAAGAATTGAAAGAGAACACATTGTAAGGCATATATGCTTACCTTCTAGATAATCTGGATCGAATGGTTCCTCAAAGTTTGGGTGCAAAATCGATTTTTCGCGACCGTGACGTGCCATCGCTTGGTCTTCGGCAAACGCCGCCATTACACGGCGTAATCGACAACGAGAAAAACGGGTTGCCTCGTTTTCGGTTCTCGGGCAAGCAAGCCGTTGGTTGCATCAGTATGAAAATAAGACCAGGTGAAAGTTCAAACTCCGACCTTGCCATTCGCATTCATAAAACCGGATATTGTTTGTTCTGAGATGGCAAAATTTTCGAGCGAAGTTTTAAACTGAATAATAGTACTCTTAAACGGAAGCCAATCAAAATAATATTGATATCATCGGGAAGTTTAATCTTTCCTCTTCATGTCTATAGTAGCGGGTTGTTGCTAACTTTAATGGCTTATCTGCCCGAGCGGAGTTTTCCCGGTTGGGGTCAAAACAACGCAGCAAAAACTTCGTTCTGACGTCAGAAAATCACAACTTAGTAACCATTTTCACACGCGTATTTCAAATGTTAGATTTTGAATCTAATACTTTATTTTTGTTTTAAAGTAACTATGAAGAATCAATTATCATCTTGGTGTATTCTTTTTATTCAGTTCACCTCATTCCAGCGAGTTTGAACAAGTTAAAAACCAGTGAAAAATCACGCTCGGCGTCACTTTTCGCCACACGCGAAGAGCACTTTGGAATACCTACATATAGCAATTTACTTCAGTTTAGTGCTAGGACGCTGAAAACTACGCTCACCCTGGTAAGGGGGGGAAGTAACCCTAAAAATAGAACGGCCTTGACGGTCACATGACAACGTCAGGTCAAGGTTTTTTTCTCCCAGCATGCTATGCGCATGCGTGCTCTCGCCGCCATGTTTGTAGTCATTCGCTCGAAGCGCCCTCTTATTTTTAGGGGAACTAAAGCGGGGCAGGCGGGAGGGACTTCACTATGTGAATTGGGTAAGTATATTAATCAAATGAAAATTTATTAAAATTTTCGATTAAATTACATATCTTATCCCAATTCACATATATAGCAGATTGCTAATTAAGGTGGTGGGATGCTCACCTATGAGCTAGGCAATAATTGCCCTGCTGCTACCATCGCTGGTAGAGCCTTGGTACCGTCCTGCCGCGCACTGGAAATGTTGCGCAGGTAAAAGTTGATAAAAACATCCTCAGATCTCCAGTAGGCAGAATCAAGGACTTCAGATAATCTTCCTGATCTTAGCACAGCTAAGGAGGATGCCCAAGCTCTTGCCTCGTGCGTCCTTGCCGACGTTAGAGGGAGAACTGACTGCCCCCCCCCTTTCTTTCTGTGCCACCACTCATACGCCTCTCTGATCAGTGTTGAGATCCATTTAGAAAGAGTTACCTTAGATATGTAACTCGTCTCTTTATGTCAACTTTATTGACTACGAGAAAGCGTTTGACAGCGTTGACCGACAAAGCCTCTGGACACTGCTGAGACATCATGGAGTGCCGGAAAAGATCACCAACATCATCAGGAACTCATACGAGGGTTTGACCTGCAGAGTAGTCCATGGCTGTCAACTAACAGATGCCTTCCAAGTGAGAATAGGCGTGAGACAAGGATGTCTACTATCGCCTTTCCTGTTCCTACTTGTGATTGACTGGGTGATGAAGGCATCCACAGCCCAGAAGCGGAACGGAATCCAGTGGACACTCTGGGCACAGTTGGATGACCTGGACTTTGCAGATGACGTGGCCCTTCTTTCCCATACCCAACAACAAATGCAGGAGAAGACCAGCACTGTGGCCAACAACTCCGCTCGATTTGGCCTCAACATCCACAAGGGGAAGAGCAAGGTCCTTAGGACCAACGCAACAGCCAACACGACCCCCATCACGCTGGATGGTGAAGCACTGCAAGAGGTAGACAAATCACGCTGGATGGTGAAGCACTGCAAGAGGTAGACAATTTCACCTATCTCGGAAGCATTGTCGACAAGCAGGGTGGCACGAACGTTGATGTTAGAGTCCGGATTGGCAAAGCAAGAGCAGCTTTCCTTCAACTGAAGAACGTATGGGCATCAGCATACCTGAGCATCAACACCAAGCTCAGGATTTTCAACACCACGGTGAAGTCAGTCTTGCTGTATGGAGCCGAAACCTGGAGAACTACAGTTGCCATCACAAGAAAAATCCAGACCTTCATTAACACCTGCCTCAGAAGAATCCTCCGAATTGGCTGGCCTGACACCATCAGCAACAAAGACCTTTGGCAGCGAACAAAACAGTTATCCGTAGAACAGGACATTCTGCAAAGACGCTTCCGGTGGATTGGCCACACACTCCGCAAGACGACAACCAGCATCACGCGACAGGCCCTCACATGGAACCCGCAGGGCAAGAGGAGACGAGGCCGGCCGAGAAACACCTGGCGTCGTGACTTGGAGGCAGAGGTGAAACACATCGGCTACACCTGGAGACAACTGGAGAGATTGGCCCAGGATCGGAGTGCCTGGCGAGCTCTTGTTGGCAGCCTATGCCCCGGACGGGGTCAAAGGCATAAGTGAAAGTAAGTGACCTTAGATATGTCTTTATGCCTAGCCGTGTTCAGAGATGGGAAAAGCAGCTTCTGCTGATTAGCTCTGATAGGCTTCGTGCGAGACAGATAACTGGTAAGAGCCCGAACTGGGCAGTTAGACATATCGGGGTCCCCTGGAGCCAGAATTTTGTTAAGAGGAAGAATTCTGATTATGGGGGAAATTTGATCAGGCTTCTGGTTTTTGGCTAGAAATTCCGGCCTAAAACATAAAGTGATAGAACCATCTTTTTCAAAAGCTATGTCTCTAGATGAGCCTGAGAGAGCGTGAATTTCGCTACCTCTCCTTGCTGTAGCCAAAAGAACGAGCAAAAGTGTCTTAAGAGTAAGATTAGCTAGACTAGCTGATTGCAATGGTTCAAAATCTTGCGATCTTAAGAATTCTAGAACAAGGAAGAGATCCCATGCAGGAACTGGGGCTCTGATTCTAGCAAAACCTATTGACGCACCTTTTAGGACACTAGCGATAACGCCGCTGAGGTTAATGTTGTGACCTAACTGCCTCAACGTAGCCGAAATAGCAGAACGCCTGACTCGAAGAGACGAGGGGGAGCTGCCCTGAGCTGCTAACCATGACAAGTGGTTAGCTACTTGCATAGAACGTGGGGATACAGAATTGACCTGATTCTCTGCACACCATTTAACCCAAGCCGTCCAATGTGAAGCGTACACTGAGCTCGTAGAATTCCTGTGCGCTTTACGAACCAAATCAAGTGTCCTTTCCGAGGCACCCGGCCGGAGCAGGGATCTTCTCACAGTCTCCATGCGTGAAGGAGCAGGGACTGTGAGTTCTCGTGCTGAATGCCGGTGCGTGGTTGCAGTAATTCTCCCTTTTCCAGGTTTAGAGGAATGGGAGGACCTTCTCATGGGTGGGAGCCCAAAATTGTTCCAAGACTGAACTTTTTTTAATGCCGGGGTCCAGGGGCCGCCAAGGCCCCGGCGGGGTCCAGGGGCAGCGCCCTGGTGGGGGGTCCAGGGGGGCGAAGGCCCCCGGCCGAAAACGAATTTTATGAATTTAAAAGGGTTTCTCTGGCCTCTCCTGAGTTTAATTCTGATAAATAAGAACCTTGTTGGAGATACAAAAAGTAACAAAAACTAAAAATTTTAGGGACCTGGCAAGCATTAGAAACAATTGAGTTACAAATTCGAACCGAAACGAAACAAACCCGCAAAAAAAAAAAAAAAAAAAAAAAAAAAAAAAAAATTGTCAAAATTTCTCTGAGACGGAAATCCGTCTGAGACGGAGGAACTCCCACCCATGCCTTCTGCTAAGCGGAGGAGATCCGGAAACCAGTGCTGACTCATCCACATCGGCGCGACAAGAACCAGGGATGGTTGCTCCAACTCTGCTTTCCTCAGCACTTTTCCGAGAAGTTGGAATGGTGGCAAAGCGTAAGCCGTGAGTCCTGTCCAGTTGACTTCCAGTGCATTCACTTTCCAGGCTTCCGGGTCCAGAAACGGGGATATGAACACTGGTAATCTCCTTGAAAACCGGGTTGCGAAAAGATCGACCATTGGTTTGTCCACCTGAACCCATAGCCGCTGGAGAGCGTGGTGGGTGATCGTCCACTCCGTATGGAGTACTTTCGAGGATCGACTGAGAGAGTCTGCCAAAACATTCAGTTTCCCCGGCAGATGTTTTGCTGACAACCTTATCTGATGCTGGTGACACCACTTCAGAATTTGGCATACCTTGAGAGACAGTGTGTGACAGCGAGAACCGCCCTGCCTGTTGATGTAGGCTGCAACTGTTGTATTGTCTGTATGAAGTCTGTCATGACGTGGATTGTAGTGTGAATAAGGTGTTAGAGACAGTGTGTGAGAGCGAGAACCTCCCTGCCTGTTGATGTAGGCTGCAACTGTTGTATTGTCTGTATGAAGTCTGTCATGACGTGGATTGTAGTGTGAATAAGGTGTTAGAGACAGTGTGTGAGAGCGAGAACCTCCCTGCCTGTTGATGTAGGCTGCAACTGTTGTATTGTCTGTATGAAGTCTGTCATGACGTGGATTGTAGTGTGAATAAGGTGTTAGAGACAGTGTGTGAGAGCGGGAACCGCCCTGCCTGTAGATGTAGGCTGCAACTGTTGTATTGTCTGTGTGAAGACGAACATGCTTGCCCGCCACCAGTGGTAGAAAGCTCTGAAGACCGTGGGCTACAGCCTCTAACCCGAGCACATTGATGTGT